>NW_020439067.1:352999-355861 GCF_000699045.2 Agrilus planipennis | reverse complement strand
TTTTTGTTAAATTCAAAGCCTGTTTGGAAAGTTCTTTTTTCAAAATAGCTACAACTACACTTCCTGATTGTAGCAAATGTAAACTAGTAAAACCTTTAAATTTTGATCTGTTTAGTGCATTTTCGAAAACATGTTTTTTATTTTTTGATAGATTATCCTCCGGTATCCGGGTATAACAATGAATGAATACTTACAATTAATTTAGAGCAAGCTCTAGTATGTACTCATTGTATATATACTTTAAGTAGAAAATGATAAAATATATGTCTCGTTAATTTCCATTTCTGTGCCCCAAAACTGTCTCAATATTATCCAGAGTGTCTACCGGCTGATTAAGAATGGCGGCAATTGTGTCGACTGTAAGTTACCCCATTTTTTAAAATGTGTCCCTCTTTCTTCGTTAATCATATCGCAAAACGCCGCTGAAAGGATACGGCTTTGTTCTTGTCCGCTTCTTTATCGGTTCGAGATTCAAAAGGAAATTTGTTTAGATCGCCTTAAAACCATTCATTTCAGGCAACAGTGCTTTCTGTCACGCAACAGGAGTAAGCTTAGGATTTCCCGGAACTTCCTGCCTGACCCACATTGCCCCGATACGTGAGAACGACTGTGTATTTGCACTGGAAGCCGTGGAATTCTCTTCTTTTTCTAATCTGTTAAAGATTTTTTTCTGTTTGTTACCGAGTCTGATAAGGATAATGCCTACTCTTTCAAATCAAATAAAATTAAAATAAAAAAACGACGCTGAATGGTCATTGGTACTCAGTTGGTCGTAGAGACTTTGGAGTGTACAATTGCAAAGATAAACTTGCAATTTTAGGGAATTATTTACTATTAATACGCAAATTGTACCCTCATTACCTAACAATTCTTCGGGCAACCATTTAGCCATAGTCATTACTACTTCCTGTCTTTGACACTACGACTCAACGCGTCAAGAAATTGGTGATCATTAGCCAAACATATTCAGATAATTCTCTAATTTTGTATTGTAAGAGGAGATAACTGCACTAAATTTATATGAATACTTATTTAGATGCAGATAATTCGTTCCAAATTTTTAGAGAATAGAAGAACGATGAGCAACATATTATCCTTGTTGTTGCACAGAATAATTTTGCATGGAGAGCAGTTGTGTGTGAAGGGAAAATTAAGCCCTTGGCGGAGTGCATGTTGCTTTAAATAGGCTTTATACTCGTACCGTCGTTTTCGTTCGTATGCCTTTATGCCGTTTCAAATATTGCTTATTATTGTTGTTATTATTAAAAGCCAACGTACCTAGATGAATCTATGTTCGAAAAACGAACGTTTCGGGTAACGGCTGGCCAACGGGATTTCTCATTTTCATCGCTAAAACGACAAACACATTTCTCATTAAGGAAACGTCTTTCTGATAACGTCAATTATGTTTTCAATTTATCTACAGGAACTAGTGCCTACATGGAGAAATAGCGTCAGATATTTATAACAAAATGTGTCTACTGAAATATCTAGGCGCGAATATTGATTACAGGTATTAGGTATTCTGCAACCTAGCGGGAAATTAAATAAAAACAAAACAACAGAAAAATTAATTTACTGAGAGTTATAACTTATAACTCCCTACTTAACAACACTGACGGATTCAATCTTCTATTGTAGTAAACAGTGAACTTTAAGTATCGGTATAAGTTTGACGTCGGTAGATCGTAAGATGTTTTTAGTGACGTCACAAAAATTAATGACTCAAATCACAAAGAATGTAATTTTTTAAAGAAATTGACAAAAACCCATATAAAAGACCAGTGTTTGCGTCCAAGTCCAAGATGAACGAAATGCTGATTGCTTTTTTCGAAATTCTGGACATTATCTACTGTTCATTTTGGCAGCGTAGATTAAGGAAGCTATGNAATTTTATTTTCTACTTTTTAATCCTTTGAAATTTTGCGATCAATATTATATCTAGCATTTGTCAACATTTTGGAGTTGTTAATAACTTTATACGGCCGTTTTCACATAAATTTTAGTACTTAGCTTTTAAAAAAGGAAAAAACAAATACATATTGTGATGTAGTAATTACAGAATATCACAATTATTTATTTTTACAGAAATTACAATATCATTGTCATACACAATGCATATAAGATATTACCGCAACGCGTATGAGATATTGTCACAACGCGTATGAGATATTACCACAACGCCTGTGGGATATTACCACAACGCGGGTGAGATATTACCACAACGCGTGTGAGATGTTACTACAACGCGTCGTGACGAAATATTTAATTAAGTTTATGAGAACTTATTTATTTGTTTTTGCCACGACTCCAATTTTAAATTGTGGATGAACCTAATTCACTAGGCCTCAATGAGAGAGGAGAATTATTTCGATAGTGGTATTCTGGTATTTGAATTTTCATCGCATGTACGTAAATTTAGTAATTAACACAGTATTAATTAAATTTTTGGCAAACGACCGACATACGTAAAATGGTACAATCTTATCTACGGAAACAAATGCAATGGATAGTTTAATTCCTGACAACCTACATACCGAAATCAAAACAAGAAACTAGAATAGAACACGCTTGGATGCTTTTCAAAAGATGAGCTATTTCTTAATCCACATTCTGTCGAAATTAGAACTCTCGGTCTATATCGTCCAAAGGAACTAACTGTGTCTATTTGTTATACGAGGGTGGATTGATAAGTTTCCGGCCTAACCAAGAGATGACGCCACTAGGCCTACCTTGAGGTGACATTCTATAGTACCATCCTTGGATAGCTTGTAGCTATAGTTTCAGCCCGATCTCCTTGCTAGTGTAGGTTTGACAGCACGCTGAACAAGACGCCTCTGTGGTTTTCGTAAAAATGGAAAA
>NW_020439067.1:340653-348109 GCF_000699045.2 Agrilus planipennis | reverse complement strand
CTAGCAAGGAGATCGGGCTGAAACTATAGCTACAAGCTATCCAAGGATGGTACTATAGAATGTCACCTCAAGGTAGGCCTAGTGGCGTCATCTCTTGGTTAGGCCGGAAACTTATCAATCCACCCTCGTATAATAACAATTATATATTTAAACACATTTAAATAACGAGAAACACAGCTAAACTTTTGTGTTTGTTTCAGATGACTACAAGTAATCATAGGCTGCCAAATAACACTACAGGGACAACAACAAGGTAAATTACTTATTTACACAAAAGCATGCCTTTATCTATAACCTTTGTATGGACTATTCTGAAACACCGGCAACCCGAACTTTTAACGTTAATAAGTAAACATCAAACTTTTCCAATCAATAGAAGTGAAAAATTGTAGAACCAGAACCGCAAAAAAGTAAATATGAAGTTCGGTCGAAATGTCGATTTATTCCTGTATTTATTTTGGTAACAAACATCCGCTGTAGCTAAAGTTGTTGGATGGTTTTGTAATTACCAGTTGGCTCATTTTTTATACAATTTCCTTTGACCTCCGTTAGTTTAAAAAAATTGATAAAAGAAATCTTTACTTTGTACTTGGAAGATCATCTTTTTTTCGCTTTTCAAATTATCAACAGAGGATACCTTAATTCACAGGAATACTAAAAGAAAAAAGGATTGTGTAGGTAATCAAAATATTTCAAAGTAGATGTTACGTAGTTCATCCTACTTACAAATAATACAAATTTCCACATTCTTCTTCAATTAATAAAAAGCTCATCATCATGAGGTCGTCAACCCTAAGACTGATTGAACACACACCTACACTATTTCCTAACCTAAACTAATCGTCGCATTTCCCTAAAAGTAGAACATCCCACATCCTTAACTTTTTGTGTAGTCAGTAATCTAATCTAGGCCTACCTCTAGCCCTCCTAATTTCCGTTTCTGCCTCTAATATGTCTCTGACTAGACCTTCATGACTGAGAAGGTGTCCTACCAACCTATCTCGCCTATTTATTATTGACTTCCAATAAATAAATGAATAAAAAGGTTTCGAAATTATAAACATTGTTTAATTTGACCTTAAAATTTCAACTTTCATTTTGAAAAAGGGTATTAACTGCTGTCAAATACAAAATAAAAAACAATCACCTAAATTAAACTGTTGTGTCAAATAGAAATTACTTAAATATTGTAAAATTTAGTCTAGATCGGCTTACATGGATGCTACTAAGATATAAGTCGAACTCTACTGATACTTGGTCGAAATACGTAACTAAACAAAAATAATGTCAACATTTTCCGTATCGTACAAACAAAAAATAGTAAATACATCATTTACAATTTCTAGTAGCTCTCCCGCGCCATAAATCAACCGTATCGTAAAGCATAGCGTACGGTCTGTTTAATGCCAGTGAATTATTTCGTAGAGACCAAGTGGCAACTAAATTGGTTGCTCTTAAACTGTTAATGTTTCTTGGAGTTTGAGCGGGCGCTTTGCCAAAAAGACGAAAAAATACCAGCTCCTTTCTTATTTCAACTTATGAAACATTTCTAGAGGATATAATCATGCTAATTCAATGTACTAGACCTAAACGGAAACGGAAGCTCCGGTTCATGAGCAATATCCGCACCAATTTGCAACATTTCCAAAACTGTTTATCAACCTAAAAAGAAAATTAAAATACCTACTGAGTATATTTCTGATTTTCAATAACCGTTCATTTGATGCGACTTTTATGCTTCAGTGACTAAGAAAATCGCAATCTTTAAATAGAATCTCAGAGAAAATTGCAACTTTTGTAATTCTTAATCACTTAATTTATTGCCATTTTTTGCTAGTGAAGGGTAATATTAATCTTTTAGATCTCAAATGTGTGGGTTGTACAAATATTTCATGATCTTCAGGTTTATTCTGATGAATCTGACGAAAACATCGACACACAACAAAACCTACTCAATTGAAACCTGAACTTAAGTTCATTAATTGTTTATCCATTTTACTAGTATTAAGTAATAGATCAACAGAATTCATAAATTCAATAAAGACCACTAAATGAAATTTTGAATTGAATTAAATAATTACATAATTTCAAACTATTTACTGATGGGCAACAATCCTGTTACAATATATGCTTCATGTTTCTATGATGTCAAATTAATTTGGATTAAATTATCGAAAATACAAAACAACTGTCAACGAATAAAATATCAGGCGTTAATCATGTGATATTAAAATCGGTGTAATAGTAATTTATTAAAGAGACAAATAATTTAACCTGTTTAATTTTAACATATTTCAGAGATCCCAGTCTTTTTACGAGAGCCTCCCGTCTCTCAATTTTTCAGTTTTATTCATTCAGTCTCTCTGTGAGAGACTCGAATCTCTAAATTAACAATTTTATCGTTCGAGTCTCTCATACAGAGACTGTGAGAGATCCATAAAAACACCTGGGCAATAACTGAGACTGTGAGAGACGCTCTAAGAGACGCTGAAAGACTCTGAGAGACTGGGGAGACACTGAAAATTTTTGTCTAGGGATACGAAGACACAACTTCGAAAGTAAGACAAAGACCGATTTTATTTCAGTAAATTTTGATCTAATTTATTATGCGTTCAATTAAGCCCCGATACTTCCCTTAATTCCCTAATTCATCTTGCAATTGTCTGCAAGAGTAAATTAGTAGATCCTCCATATAAGACGTTGAACAGTTGCACTTCCAGATTAGTTCCTAACGCTCACATATAATAGTGTTGAGCATTGCTAAAGCGCTTACAAACAAACCTACACGCCTTTATGTGTGAATGTAATCAACGGGATTATGCTTATTCCCCCCATTGTTGTCGAGAAACACAAGCGCTGCCGTTTATCCCTGACTTGAATAGTGACGAATTGAACCTCTTCACATGAATGTTTTCGTCAATTTTTAATACACATTCTCGCAACGAAAATTAAATGTGTTTCATACTAAGAAAGACAGTGGGATTAATCTCTGACATACAAATGAAACTATGGTAAAAGAATTCGAGGGTTGCATTAATATCCTGCACATGATAGAGGGTACAGGAAAAGGGATACGATCAGCTTCCCTTCGAAGGGGAGAAATACGCAAGATAGGTGGTAGGAAAAGCTCCCCGTAATGGAGATTTTTGAGAAATAAAAAATTAACATCTGGTCTTAACCACCAGATTTTACGACAAAACTTAAACTTTAAAAACATTTGGGTGTTTCATTACCACCAGCCAGTAATGACGGTGGGCGGGCAGTCCCTCCGGACTATGCCGGAAAGCCCCCTTCAGCCTGATTTCAGGAATCGTGGGAATGGGTGGGTGGTGGTTCGGTTGATAAAGTTGAGACGGACCGCAATAAAGACAGAAAAGACTGAAAGATTACCTGTGGACCATTACTGCCTAAGAGATCCAAGGAAATCACAGAAAAACTTGGACCAAGGCAGACGGACCCGGAATCGAACCGGCGTCCTCCCAAATGCTAAGCAACGGTCTAAACCTCTAGGTCATATCGCTTGGTGGATTTCACGACCAAACCAATGAAGCCTGTAAAGAGCCAGTTTATACATTATCCAAGTACAGGCTTTGTGTCGCCATCTGGCAGGTATTTACTGCTGCTGAAGTATTTCATGTGTTAGTTAGTCCTTAATAAAGAGTCGACATGGCTCACTGTATCGTTGGTTGGTATTTGGTTTGGGTATGTCGATTCAGTTAGGCAAGTTCATACATTAGTAAAACCTTGTCTAACATATAAAAATACTTCAGCAGAAGCATATATTTACTTACTAGATGGCGATGTACTGCCTGTACTTGAACATTATATAAACTCACTATTTAGGAGCATCATCGGTTTGGTCCATAAATATCGAGGCTGCTTGGAGATCTAAAAAGATCGAAATCCTTTACAGTTTTATTATCAAAAGTTGCATGTACTTCTTAATAGTGACTCCATTCTATTCATGATGAATATTCACATATCATATATTCAATCTTATCAATTCAATTTCGAAGAGTAATCTAACAAAAACCTGCTCAAAATCAACAACAATATATTCCTGTAGATTTAGTATCTGTTTATTTCCAGTTTGTTTAAATTATATGTATACTTAGTCAACAACAACGGTCCTCCTCATTCGCGATAAGGAGCTTTCGAAAACCGTTTGACCCTTTTGTTTTTTAGTACATACACGTCCTGTCCGAACCGTACTTAGTCCGAGTGTTTGTATAAAACTCGAAATTGTATTAGGCACAGCCCTACTGTTAACTGGAAACGACGTATTGTTATTGAATAACCGAAGGTTGTTTTTATTTCCTAGAAAGGATCCCTCATGTGGGATATACAAGAGATATCCTCCGAAACTATTGTATATTTTACAATAACGGTTTCCTAATCCAAATACTCCAAAATTTCAGACTACGTACATTTGTATTTGTTTAATAATACGCAATAGTTACGAATTTTTACGTATATTATTAACATAAACATCAAACTAAATAATAGGAGAAGTATAACACAAAAAAGGAAGCTATGACCGGCACCTCCACCAATTATTAACGTAAATCCATTTTGATATTTCATGTCAGTGAACACTTACTATATCGAGACCCTAAAATTTACATATGAATGTATTGCGTTAGCAGTTCACACATTCAACCCCCATATTCAAACGTACGAGTAATTTGTTATAAATTTGTAAAGTTTGTAGATCTCGAAAAATATATATAATATCATATTTTGTAATCAATTTATAGTAAAAACACTAGCAGAAGATCTTCCAATTTCTCAAGATCTATAAAATCCAAAAATGCATAGCTGTAAAATATGCCGCAAATTAGAGCCCAGAATCGACTGATAACACGCTAAAAGATCATTCGATTTCTCGATATCTACGAGCTCTACAAAATTAATTCATTCTAATTGAAAATTCCTGATGATGTGTGTTTAATTGCAGATTAAAAAAGGCTGACAGTTCCACAGCAACTTGTACGACCTCAGGTGAAATACAACAACAGCCGGGTAACCCAGGAAGTTGCGGGATGGAAGAACAATGTACAAATAATTTTAGGATAGGAATTTACGGTTGGAGAAAAAGATGCCTATACGTACTGATCTTAGGACTACTTATAATTGTTATTATCAATTTAGCGTTAACGTTATGGGTTCTTAAAGTAATGGAGTTTTCCTCGGTAAGTTATCATCATCATTATCATCATACGGTAGTCAATCCTAAGACTATTTGAACACACACTTGCACACTTTTATATCCTGAGCTAATTTTTGCATTTTCCTAAAATTAAAACATCCCGCGTTCTCTAATTTTTATGAACAGTAGGTAGGAAATATGCAAAAGCAATTGTGAAAAAAATTATAAGAAAATTTATAATACCGATTTCTTAGAAGAATTTTTGTAGGATTTTCAATTTATTAAAGTGAATTAATTTTTACCACTGCAGATAACCTCAAATTAATAAGAAAAAATTGTTGCTACTGTCACGCTCTGCCGAGAATCGAACCCGGAAAGGTGAAAGCAATGGTGCGTAAAGCCAGGGACCCGGGTTCGATTCCTGGCGAAGGCATGACTTCAGCAACAATTTTTCCTTATTAATTTAAGATTATCTGTCGTAGTAAAAATTAATTCACTTAATATTGGTTTCATTCAAAAGATTTATGCTTTGAACTCAATTAACAAAACAATTACAGCGAACGTCGGAAATAATCTTAGCTGTCAAGTCACGACACGTTTCTCATCTCTTCTGAATTCTTTTTTTTTTTTTTTTTCGTCTGTGGCGTTAACGAAACCGATTATCGGTTTCAAAAATTATCTAATTCCCAGCTACACGAACGACCTTAAACTTATCAGGCACCAACAACAGAAGGATGAGACATTTTCCCAGAATAATTTCACTAATATTCGCCACTTCTCTTTCGTCTGTCATCCTCATAGCAAAAGATTTTCCGCGATTCGCCTGTTTGTTTACTGATATTGGATTCCGGCTGCTTCTTAATGTCGGAACGACCGAATAGTCCGACATCAGGAGATTTGTTNAAAGACTGACATGTTATTCATATCAGTAGGTCTATAAAAAAAAATGGGCAGCGACTGTTCACAACGTCTACTAACTTATTTACGTTGTTTCTTTTGTATAAAATTTTTTGGCACAATTCCTAAAAGACTCGAATTATCAGCCACTTTCTAAATAAATCAGACCACGGATAAAAAAGGACCGAATCTCTAAATTTAAACAAAACTTTTTTGTGTCGTTTTTTACTTTGTCGCGCTTTCTGCTGAAAAAAAAAAGTTGACCGCAAAGTAAAACGGTCCCGTGAGCTCCCCATTTCCCGCCCAACTTGCAAGGAAATCGAATAAATTATGAAAATCCCCTTCCAGCAGAAGAATTCCTGGACAATGCGACGATTGACTTCATTTTATAAGTTCACTCGCCTGGACGAAAATCCGTTTAATAATTACAACGTTTGCAAGTAAAAATAGCCACGTGAACTAAGTGTCTTGTCTAAAGTATTCTATTAATAATGTCTTCAGTGACGGTCGGCTATGTGAGTGTAATGGAAGCAACTCGCGAGTTCCGAAAATGTTTAATTAAAAAATTCACAATTCCGGCATTATAATATACATACATAACAGCAGCTTACAAAAACAGAAATTGTTAATAGTATTTATATATAATGTGTCATTTGGGTGGAAATTCGTTCATCTAAAATGACATTGAAGCGTTTTTTTGTAAGTATTACACTCGAAAAGTTTACCCCATAGAACCCATCAAACGTACGTAGCATAATTACAATGTCAATTTTCTTCAACTGTAATTGAATTCTTACAAAAAGGTACGAGGCCACATTAACGTAAATAGGTATCGACTTTCTTTCTTTTTAATAATAATTATCAGCCATTTTCAAAGTGAATAGGGTATAAAATATGCACGAAATACGATACATTTAAACAGTTTTAATTTAATGGTTTATTGAATAGATTCCGTAAAAAGTGTTTTTCGCATCAAATAGATTAAACAATAACAAACGTTCCCAAAAGTAAGTTGCAATTTAGGTCGCCTGTTTATTTATTTAATCAAATGGAATTTTCATTGCTCTCAGCAAGTTTATTTTCATCCAGTTTAAAAAAGCTCAACCGACAAAAAATAAGCGATACAAGACTGAAGTTACAGTGTCTTACCACTTCATAGTATAAAACAAAGTCGCTTTCCCACTGTCTGTCCCTATGTATGCTTAAATCTTTAAAACTACGCAACGGATTTTGATGCGGTTTTTTTAAAAGATAGAGTGATTCAAGAGGAAGGTTTATATGTATAATACATGCATAATATAGTAGGGAAACACTGATAATTTTAGAGGTTTCTAATGTGATGTCGTAAATAAACACATTTTTTGCGCTTACATTGCAAACGCTGGCTGAACCCTACGAGATAGATCAAAA
>NW_020439067.1:317435-334350 GCF_000699045.2 Agrilus planipennis | reverse complement strand
AAAACACGCTCACCTTCAACGAAATTTCCTTTCCGAGGCTTTGTGTCAGCCCAATCACATATTGTGTCAATACTTATCATTTTATCGTAATTTAAAAACTTGGAAATTGCACGGTACACTATAGGAACTACGATAAATTTTCCCTAATCGGCGCCATGTTTTTAGGCTCCTCCCATTTGACGGATCCCAATAGTGTTGGCATACATTCCTCAATGTAAGAGGACCATTTTCTTTGGGATTTTGTAGTTCGAATTAAAAAGTCATTGCAATGACATCTCTTTGTTTTTCGACAACTTTTCGACACTCTCTACGAATTCATTTTCAACTACAGACTCCTACTGATCGAAATAACATAATTAAAAAACAAAGCTAGAAGCAGGTAGTACAGGTCAGAAATGTGGAGAAATTGAAGACATTAGAAGAACAAAGATGAAGTCAATAAGGAAAAGGATAGAAATTACAGTAGGACACCTATTTAGACATAAGGTTTATTTGGAGACGTACTAAAAGCAGAAGCAAGAAAAGTTTACGGGAAATGCGAAGTTTGACTCACAGGAATCAGTCTTCGGAACGACGACCCCAATGTCAATTATATAGTAGTCATAAAATGCATATACAGGGTGTCCCATAAATAGCGAACGACCTTTCAATTGTGAGTCTGGCGAATTCCAAAAAAAAAACAATTGCTTGTTTATAATGCTCTAAAACGAAGACTGTCCATTCTTCAAAAATTTTTTTTTTAAACAACATTAAAAACTGTAGGCCTTTTTAATATTCAGTAGGTAATAAATATTCCCACCAAAACCAATAATACAGAAAAGAGAACAACGTTGTTTTCTGTTTCCTTAACTTGCACTGTGAGTCCCTCTTTACTACCAAATTTTAACATTGTAAGGACACTAGAATATCCTATTTTACTTTTATAAATGACTTGAATCAGTCTGTTTCAATTTAATGCTATATACGATTTTTGAAAAATCATACTTGTACTTGTACCTTTTTATTGCATTACATTGAAAGTTCTATTTTAAACGGGATAATTAAGGATGTGCCTACAAAACGCTAACGAAGAAGTTGTACATCGATGTTTTTGTCCAATCATCAGAATTTTATCGACAGAAATGTCATTTACATGACTGTACAAATCCATTATATTTATTTTCTTTGCTTACCTACTGTGAAGCCAAAGTTATGAAGAATATTAAATTATAGTGTTATTTATAATACGTAAAAGCATTTCAGTTTTTTCCTATTTATTTTATACATAATTTCAAATTACTGATCATTTTTATTTGGATACTGAAATGAAATTTTCCCAATTTCTCTGAAATCCATTAAAAAATTTCCTTCACCATACTTTTCGATAATTTCATAATTATAATTATTTCTTTTTACTTATTAAAAAACTTAACAGACACGAGACTGTATCATGAAAAATATTCACTTTTTAGGGACGCATTTCCGTTAATTGAAAAAGTGAATTACGCTTTCAAAAACTTCAACATTCGAGCGTATATTCCAAAGCACTACATGGTCACAAACGCGCATACATACATAGACACAGAGACATGTTTATGACCGGGCAATGTCATTTATTTTCCGAATTGATGCCTCAATCGAAGTGAACCTCTAATCGGATAGTGCACGTAATTTTTCTGCTAAATCAATATTGGCATAATTATCGAACGTTTGGTTAGACGTTCATTTCCGTTATTGAAAAAGCGGGTCGTTCAAGCATTTTGTTAAACAAACATTTTGTTCCGATGCAAATTTTGCTGGATCTCTAGGCGAAATTATTCATAATATGATACGCCATACAAAAATATACAATATACAGTACCACAATTTCACGAAATTAAAACGTTTGGTATAGCTACAGACTCATGAAGACTACACCAGGGGCATCAACTCAAATAGAAGATTTTGACAAAATTAGCCCCTAAACATTAAACTAGTACTCTTCAGTGGAAGTTTTTCTTATTTTACAAAAAAAATATTTTGCCTTCTTAAATGACTCTTAGGGCTTAGATACAAAAAAAAATTGTAGGACAGGAACAACCTTGATTGAAAAATAATAATTTAATATTGGATGGTTTTGTACTCAAAAAATAATCCCAGTGGGAAATTATTTCATAGGCATTATCCTACCGCAAAAACTAGTCAAACAACCCTTTAATATTAAATTTTAACTATGGATTTGCCACACAGTTCAAATTACAGCTTACCCACCATTAAACAAATGTAAATAATTAATAGACATGCACATTTTATAATAATCCTACCTTAAGCTCCCTGACGAAGAAAACGAATAGCTTCAATCCAATGCCTCTGAAAGGAGAAATCCAAAAACTCTTGAAAATACGTTTCCTGTGACAATTTCTTTCTTTTCACCACTCCCGCGGTTAACTGTACGCACTTCCGCATTTTCGCGCGTAAGGAACTGTAAGAACGTCTGCGAACTCAAAATTACGAATCATCACATATTCGCATTGTCCAAATAGTCCCGAAGGCATGTCCGTATTCACACAACTAATGTCCAAAAATTTGCACGTCGATTATTATACCAGACCACACAGAAGTACCTATACAATTTTATTTAAGAATTTTACCAATTGGTTATTTATAAAAATTAAGGAAGAGAAAAATAATAAAAAAGTTACTGTTTTCGTTCTTATTAAATTCAACTTTTTTAAAAATTAAATCTCATTTAACAGCAATAATTTAAAAAGTTAAGCCATTTACCCTTAAACTGTTACATTTAAATTTCATCTCAAAATAAAAATCTAAAAGATTACTCTAAACTCTAAGCACTCAATACGAAATGAGAGAATTCTGATAGCAAATAAGCTCTTTAACAACGTCATACCAATCAAAATCCTAATTACGAACCCTCAATTACTTATACCTTACAATTATATCGCCTGTACTAACCGTTTTGAAACCTGAAACTCGTGTTTCTTGAATCAAATATAACTGAAAATTAATTTTATTCACGACATCCACAAATTAGTTCATGTGCTTTTATAACGCCTTAAGTTCCGCATAGCTTGGATAGTTTTGTTATTTGTTATCTGTTACAATCTTACAACATTCACGATATGAAATTAAAACTCCAGGTTTGATTCCATGTCGTTCCAGATAAAATTTCCATTTTTCATCGTATAAATGAAACTTTTACACTGTAAAGTAATACGACGCTTAAATGAAACTTCGTTTCGCCGGCTGAATATTACGAATTCAACTTTCGGCGTGATATAACTCAATACATATACACATACATAGGGAAAATGTAAGTCGTAAAAACAAAACGACTCCTTAAGAATTTAATAGGACAGGAAGTCTTGATATGCAACGTACGAGAAGGCTCATATAAAATGGAGAACGAAGCGTAAAAACGATTCAAATTTACGCGATGGTTCAACTATTGTAAAGATTGCACACAGATAACTGTACATATATATATATATATTTCAAGAAGCTGCTACTACGATAATTAAATTTTACAAAACCAACCCCATCCTTTAAAAGAAAAAATGCAATTTGTACCAACGGTCTATAAAATAATGTGAATAGTTAAAAATCATTAATTATTGACCTTTACAAATGCTTTAAAGATTAGAAAATCTATACAAAATGACAAAAGGTATATATTACAGCAAGTCTAAAACAAAATTGGAAATGACAGTTATACGATATCTAAATAGCAATGAAACATAAAATTAATTAGTTTCCTTTAATTTCCCTGATCAAATTTGCAATACCAATGTGCAAAATTTTCTCAGATATAAATACTCTTAATTAGACAAACCCTTCATTACACTCACCCATTAATGGAAGGTTTTATCAAGGAAATCGTCGAGTTTATAACCAGAGAACAATGTCATAGACTTCTTAATAGACTAATATCTAGTTTTACCCATGTTTTAAATAATAAGTTTGAAATACATCGTTAAAACTAATCATTATTAGATTATTACATTTAGAAGATTATGATATTGTTCTCTGATTGGTAACTCGACAAATTCTTGATAAAATTTTCCATCAAAGGGTGAGTTAGTCCAATAAAGTGTGATATTTAAAATAATTAGTCCAACTGTACGCAATATTATACAATAATTTCATCTCGTCCTTCTTAAAAAAGTATAACAGTTAATTATCAAAAATAAAAGATGAAAGAGTCCATGAGGGTTTTCATTCGAACTCATACATAAGCAGTAGAGCCCCCTTTAGATAGAATTTATGTCTCAAAATTTGAGACATTTATTGAAAAATAAAGCACACATTTCGTTCGGTGCTTTCCTTGTGAAACACTTTAATTAATAGATCACATTGTAAAAGTTTTAACAAAAGTTATAAAAATAAATATACCTTGAGGTACCTTGATGAGTTGACTGTTATAAAGGTATAAAAAATTTAAATCAAAATATTGTAAACTTGCTAAATACATTAAAAAACATTTTGAAAATTATAATAAATTAAAGTTTACTATGCACGAAGGAAAGTAGGGCTCTACTTTTTACTAAGTATTAATGGAAAAAATCTCCCTGGTGGACCCTTCTTCTTTAGTGGATGTCTAAAGCTAAATAACGGAATAATGGACCCAATATTGTTTTCAGATTGGAATCGCCGACAAGATCGTTAGGTATTCGTGCGCCCGGTGGGATCAAGATAGAGTCCAGGGCAGGCGAAATAAACGGGGTGTCTTTTCGGGACATTAAGTTAAAATCTGTCGCGGGCGAAATACGGTTAGAGTCCGGTTCGGTTAAGATGCAAAACTTGCCGACCGCCATCCCTTCATCGAGATCGACGCAGTCGAAAAGTCACGAAGTTTATCAACTGTGTGTGTGCAGCAGCGGAAAATTATTCCTGGCCCATTCCCATGCCATTTGCGCTTCGGCGGAAAACGACAACGTTTGCCGATAAAAGATAATTTTACCAGAAGAACAAAACAATTTATTACTCGAGCATTTTCTATTCATTAACGTGAAGATATTGTTTCGATAAATTCATATACAAAATATACGAAATATTTTTGCCAAACAAATTATCCTTTCTTTAGAACAAATCACTTTCAATTTGAAACAAATCGGATCGCACTTTATAAGCAAACATATTGACTAAAATTTCAAAAGCAATAGCTTTGAATAAATTTTCGTCTACCTAATTAACATTGTTAATCCGCAACTTCTTCTCTATATACATAAATTTTTTTCAATTTTTCTGAATGTACCTTTACTTTAAAAAATATTGCGTTAAAACTCTTTTTATCTAAAATTTAAAGTTATAAATAATTTTCGTCAAAAATGATATTTATAAGAGAACAATTTTGAAAGAGAAAACTTAATTTTGTAAATCTACTCGCTTTCTCAACGAAAAATTAATCTGTTTCATACACGTATAATAAATTGGTTTGACATTAAAGTCAAGCAAAGTTTAAATGAAGTTTTACTGATAATCGCATGTCTGAAATGACCTAAACTTATCTAAAAATTAATCACAAATAATTCAAGCTTACAATGAATATAAAGTAGGTACTGAAGTACTGGCGCGATCTAATAAATAAGGATATGCACAAATTGAAAATGACTTATTCCTTAAATTTACCCTCCCTTAAGTTAAATCTTTGTGTACATATATACAAAAAAAAATGTATATTATATAGAAGAACCAATTTGTAGGACAGGAACAACCTTGATTGAAAAATAATAATTTAATATTGGATGGTTTTGTACTCAAAAAATAATCCCAGTGGGAAATTATTTCATAGGCATTATCCTACCGCAAAAACTAGTCAAACAACCCTTTAATATTAAATTTTAACTATGGATTTGCCACACAGTTCAAATTACAGCTTACCCACCATTAAACAAATGTAAATAATTAATAGACATGCACATTTTATAATAATCCTACCTTAAGCTCCCTGACGAAGAAAACGAATAGCTTCAATCCAATGCCTCTGAAAGGAGAAATCCAAAAACTCTTGAAAATACGTTTCCTGTGACAATTTCTTTCTTTTCACCACTCCCGCGGTTAACTGTACGCACTTCCGCATTTTCGCGCGTAAGGAACTGTAAGAACGTCTGCGAACTCAAAATTACGAATCATCTCATATTCGCATTGTCCAAATAGTCCCGAAGGCATGTCCGTATTCACACAACTAATGTCCAAAAATTTGCACGTCGATTATTATACCAGACCACACAGAAGTACCTATACAATTTTATTTAAGAATTTGACCAATTGGTTATTTATAAAAATTAAGGAAGANTCCAAAAAGAGCTCGTTTGCAGTGTGTACGAGGTGCTCAATTTGAATAATACCCCCTAAAGACGGGGCAACGTTATACTCCACCACTAACGTCAAAACCTTACTGTAGATCCCATGAATCTTTACACCACACGCGCAAAAATGCGATATTTCCTTTAATATTCTGCAAGTACCTACCTAATATACATCTACCGGAAAAATATTCGCATGAGAATTATAAAAACGTAATATTTCTGTGAAAATTACCTATTCACTGCCATTCCTACCATTTGTTTAAAAGATGATTAAGAAAAGCGCTTCGCTAACTCCCTACGTTACGGAAAACTAACTCACTCACCTCTTTGAAGGTATAAAAAACATTTTAAAGAGCGTATTTGCACAAAATTATCATCACTACGCCGCATAAAAGGCATTTGCAAAGGTATTTATCTAAATTATTTTCGAAAACTGCGTCTACAAGCCACATTTCTGCATGGTATAATCAATTCAATCGATCGCACACGATTGAATCGCAGGACGTAGCAGGACGCATACCGGAGTTTTCCGAAGCGAAGCTTTCAAACCGAATGCGGACCAACGAAAAAGCAAAAAGCTTATGTCAATTTACAGGCGATTGGTGGAAATTCAAATAAAACAGTGGCAAAAAAAGAATTGCAAATCACATAAAATATAAATACCGCAAAAATAAACTCTATTTCTGAAACACAAAATCATTGGTAATACTAAACAGTTTAATGTTTTAAAGGAATTATTCTAATTTTATGTAAATTACTATTAAAACATATATCTATTGGCAACAGAGATTTTCAAATATCAATAAACTAAAAAATATACAATTAATATATGGATATAAATGTTCATTTCTATTTATTTTTCGATAACAACTACATGAAAAGAAATTAAATTAAAATCGTAGGCCAAATAAACCACTAGTAAACTAATAGTTCTAATGAATCAAGACGTTAGTAAATGTACCGTTAGGTTATGCAACACACAATTCATATTGAAAAATTATAGTTCATCTCGATATTTCCAAAATATTAATTGACTTATTGGGATATTTATTTAAAAGGATAATTACTTATTTTAATTTCTAAATGAGCCATGTCTTCCCAGGTATGTATCTTTAATAATAACATCTGAGCAAACATTACAATATTTCCTAACCTTTTAGCAACTATTTCGATTTCCTCAAAATATTATCTCAAAGATAAAAAAATTCGATAAAGGCATTGGAGCAAGGCTTCCAGAAGCGTATAAGAAATTTTACAAAGAGTGGCAACTTACAGAACCGTCTGCAGTCCACTATATCCCTGAAGAAGGTAATTGGAAGCGAGATGAAGTTACTGGTGAAGTGTAAGATTCTCTATGAGCATCTCAACATCTTGCAATAACATTTTAATTATAGCTTTCCTGTACAGAACTTCCATATTCCTCTACAGTTTCCCCCAGAGGCAGAAAATCATATCTGGGGAGGAGAAGGTGTTGTCCAAGGTTTTCAAAAGCGCAACACCAAGAATAACAGAAGAGTTCCACACTTTTGGGTGCCAACATTAAAGCGATCAGTTGTTTACAGTGAAGTTTTAGATAATTATATGTCTGTTATAATAACTGATAAGGCTCTTAATATAATACATGAACATTATGGGTTTGATCATTATTTATTAAAGGTACGATTGCTTAAAATGATTTTACATATTTTACATATGCCATTTGTAGACACCAGCCTGTGATTTAAGACTTTTATTGCCCTTGAGGCTTAAAAGGAAGATTCTAGAAGAGCTGCAAAATGGTTGCCCAGCATATCAAAATAATCCAGAAAAACAGAAAGCAGTTCTAAGTCGTTATAGTCAATATTTAACAGCAGTAAGATTTAAATTTATCTTTGTATGTTTATTTTGAATCTTATATGAATATGTTTCTAGTATACTGCAGAAGAAATTGAATGGTATGGTTACACATTTCAAGAAGCTTGTGCCAAATTGGAAAAGTCTTTAGAGGCACAAAATAGACCTGTTCCTCTCAAACAAATATATAGGACGAAATTAATTGAAAAATTACATCAAAATGCTGCCTCAAATGAAGAAGTCAACCAAGAAATTACGTAAGAATCTAAAACTACATCTGAACTTAATTTGTTAATTATTGATTTGTTTGTAGGAAGACTGTTTCATGGATTGAAAAGATTAATCCATTTGGTAAAAAGCATGAAACATAAACAGTTAAATTTATAAACTGACAAAATTGTAGATTTGATTTTCTTTTTTGTGTATGTTCATTATTACAAATATAATAAATAGTACCTATATGGAAATAATCATTGCCTTTTAAATGAAAGTAAATCTTAAAAAAAATCTATCAAACGCATTTTAACAATAAACAGAATATAAATGTAGCATTATATCATTATCAGGGAAACTTTTTTAAATAATAATGTGGAAAATTGCTCCACAAAAATCAATTTATCCACAGTAATTGCGATATTCATTTTCATGAAATTAGTTTTCTAAAATTGATTGTTTTAAAATTGATTTGCCAATATAAATACATTCCTAAAAACGACTTACTGACAAATTGAAATTACTGTCCTTAAAAAAACAAAAAAAAAATGTAACACTAATTATTTCTTTTTATCACATTTATTGGAAACAATCAAACATTAAAATTACTACATACAATACAAATATATTGATAATGTAATAGCTCTAATGAAACCGAAATAGCAAGAAAAACAAAATTATATAATTATAAATATATATATATACAAAATCAATCTGGCTAAAACGGTGACAGGTATATATTAATTAACTAACTGTGCAATCAAGTTCCCCCTGTTTAGGTACACATTCCAAAACGAACACAATAGCTTTCGTTATGTACGTCATTGTACCATAACAGCCACTGGGAGCACTGTCATAAAAATGTTGACATATATACGCAGCTCCCGCGCACAGCAATGTCCCCTGAGGGGTCAATTCCCTTTTATCTTTTGGTTTAGCGCAACACAGAGTCGCATCTCCGTCACATTTCATCTAAAAGGGAGCTCTTGTACATTGTACGATATTTTGTTTCCCTTTTATGAATCGCTTGCAATAAATTAAAATAATAATAATAGTGTCTTACCTGGTCTTCCAAAAAGAGCTCGTTTGCAGTGTGTACGAGGTGCTCAATTTGAATAATACCCCCTAAAGACGGGGCAACGTTATACTCCACCACTAACGTCAAAACCATTAGCGCTTCCACAATAAGTTGTCTGTACTCTGGTTGGGGTATAGAGTTCAAAACGGTCTCAACAGCAAGAGCAAATTTCAATTCTCCTGGTGTCATCTCCTGCGTTAAATGTTGGGGCAACACCTTGCCTGCAATGTCGATCCCCTGGCACTAAAACGTAATCCGTGAAATAATTTATGCAATTTATATTTTAATTTTTCTTCTTACTCTTTCCAATACTTTCCAAATTCTTGGATAAAATTTTGGGGGAACTCTATTAAGGGCTCCATCCAATCTTCTTCTCCTAATCCATTGTCCCTGACGATCATTATCACCAAGTACTTCGTCCCCAAAGTCAGACTCAGATCCCAAAAGGCTTCCTATCTGACTTTTCTGTTAAAACAAAATTTGAAAATTATATGTAGTATGATTTTTCTCAATATAACTATTCTTCAAAGATGCTTTCTTAACTATTAGATAAAAGCAGAATGTGCTAAATTAAGACATACCTTGCTAAGTCTACCAGATTTTGTACTAACAACAGACAAATTTCCGTGTCCCACTGAAAGGGAAAAAAAATTTAAAAAAGATTCAAAGGAAATGCACAAGATGAAATTAATATTTTCTTATTAAGTAAGTTACAAAAAAGGAAAATAAAAAGACACAACAAATTTAAATGAAATCATGAGCAAGAATAAAGTACTAAAATAATAATTACTCTATTTATTACATCAAACAAAATAACAAAGTGAATCAAAAGGCCCATTATTAAAATTACAATTAATGAACTGAAAATTAAACATGAAAAAGTTACGCAAGCATTAATATTTATATTACAATTATTTAATCAGTCTACTACTTATCAAAGCGATTGGCAACAATAGTTACAGAATACTCAAAATTTAAAAGAAACTAGAAGAAAAGATTCTTTGCAAAGTTCGTTTTATAAAAACGACACAGTCCAAAACTTCTCTAAAATAATCGGCAACTACCTTAATTACAATTTTAGGTAAATCAAGATAACTACCGCTACTAATTGCAAACTCCTTCCCACTTATAATGAAAAGAAGCAAATTTTTCATCTCAAAAGGGCTCAAATTCAGCAAATGTTCAGAGGCGTCGTCACCATCGCACATTAGAGTTCTCGACAACTCGGTAGCCATTACTTGTATGATGAGCCCTACTCTAAGCCTCAACATTTCCATAAATAGATGGGGCTCAGTTCTGATAAACATCCCCAAGTATACCAAAAGTTCTTGGGTTAACATGGCTGTACTTTTATCTTCTCCGTAAGCTTCATTAATAAGCGTTCTTAGATCCGCTTCTGGGAGAGGGGCAGTTGTGGTATGCTCATTGTTCGGTGGCATACCCACAGTTATTTGTTTTTGACGAACTAGGAGATCCGTCACTGCTTTGGCAAGATCTTCGACACGTTTTCCTAATATTCCAGCAGTGTGTCGTACTAAACCCCACAACTTTTGCTGACAAGCTTTTTCATAAAGACCTTTCAGCAAATGACGAACAGTTACAGGCTTTCCGTCCTCGATCATTCCGGTATCGAAATCCAGGCCTTTTGAATGAACCAAATATTGAAAAATGTCGCCCTGTTCTTCTAAAGATTCTGATTCGCGAAGCATTTGAAATAATTCTTCCACCTAAATAAAAAATTATTAGACATATGATAAAAAAAATAAAATAAAACTTAAATTGATACCTCTGTATCTGCATACTGACAATCACTATTATTACGATGTCTAGCCACGGTTATTGCGGGAATGCTGCTCAATTTATTTTGTGACGTTTTAGTTACGTTGTCAGGTTGAGGCGATTCCCTCCTAACTTCTTCCGGGGTTGGAGATCTTGCTGGTCCAGAATGATCATAAATGTCTAATAAACTACCTGTAGGTATTAATACTGACCCTTTTCTTTCTAAATTTGTACTTTCCATGCCAAGAGTTTCAGCTGAAACAATTTTTTTTTTTTTTAAATCAGTAAAAGATTATAACAGTAGTAATAACTTTTTGACTTACAGTCCACATTAATAGATCTTGTTTTCTTAATTGTGCCCCTCACGGACATTTTTCGTTTTATTGTGCGCCCTTTACCGTTTAAGGCTGCATTTAACAAAGCCGATTTAGTAGATAAGGATTTCATCATGTGACCTTCTAAGTATGTTTGAACTTGGGCATTTAACTCTGAAACAGAATATCTTTAAGTATTTCCGTATAAACATTTTTGTTAATCAAGAACTTACTGTCTGGTAATCCGTCCTCATGATTACCCAAGAAATTTAAATTGGCTATACAGCTAGTACTCAAAAAATCGTTTAAATAACCAAGGGTTACTCTCGTGCCATTTATGTAACCTGATTTTAACTTTTTCATTGTCGTGATCATAGCTAACGGAATTTTTCCATTATCTAGAATTTCGTAAAAAGAGAAACGTTATCTCGATGCATTACAAACTAATGTACATGTAAATCACCAAAGTTACTAGTAATTAACATGCTTTTTATAAATATTAACTCTAGGGTCATGCAATTTCAAAAAAAGCGTTTAAAAACTTCAGAAGTAAAATGTTCAAAGAAAACGTAAATGGTTTTTCGAGAAACATTTATTTCTTCTGAGAATATTAGTGCAAAGCTAAAATAATTGCACTGACACAATAAATTATTTAATATAAAAGCTTATGTTTAATTTTTAATTTTTTTCTATATGACCCCTACTGTGTAGGTATATTTTCTGCTTTCAAATTGCAATTCTTTTCTGTTTCAAAGAGCCTCTAAATATATATTTACTTGCGTCAGATAAATTATATTGGTGCATTTAATGTGATTAAAATATTACCTAGGTGGTTATAGGAGACCAATAAAATAAGTGTTGGTCTACCGAGCATATTACGCCAGTTCATAGTTAGGAACGCAAGGTGTGATACAAATTTGTCAACCAGCAACGCCGTATCAAAACTAGTGTAGTACTCCTCCAAATCAAAATCCTAAGCCCCCCGCGGAGTGAGAACAACATGCAACAACAACACCACGTATTCAAACAACAACAATTATGGTTTCAAAGACAACAAAAAAAAAAACTCAAGAAATAAAGAGCAAACTTTGTGTAAGGGTAGATCAAATCACCACAAAATAATGTAGATATTTATGTATCCTATTATAGTAATCATACGTTACCTCGTTCAGCATAAAAAATCTTGAATTATCCCAAAGCTGAGTCATTTTTAAAAAGCAAAACATGACAATTACATTACAAATACAGCAAAGTTAGTATTTTTATCATGAACGCCTGAAGGTGGAATGTAAACTACTATTTTCTAGCATTAATTAGTTCACCAAAAAGAGGGTAAACGAGGGGAAACTGGCTCTGTAGCTATAATTTTCTGATTTTTTTCTTGTAGAACTTACGTTTGCTACTATACACAATTTATCCCCAAAATATTATACCGGAAGTAAAAAGAAAATAATAATATNCTTGATAAAAAAAATCCATTGCAAATATAATTAAAATGAAATATGTGAGATAAATTTGGATTAAAATAATAGTAAAAAATTTATTTATGGCTTTTTTAGAACTACTGTTTTAAGCTGTAATCAAAACCATATACTTTTTGAAAATGAATGAAAAAATACGTTAGCACTTTACAACAGAACATTAAAGGCATTTTTTTCATGTACATTTCTTATTATTACTTAATTATTATTATGCAATTTTATATTTTATTACGACAGATTAATTTCTTATTAAGATGCATCAGGGGTTTTATTAGTCGCAAATTGGCTTAATCTTTTGGGGATAAATAAGCGTCGATATAAGTTACTTGCACAAAAAATACACGGCCTATAGCAACGGAGTCAGACCCGTTTTTATTCAAAAGAACCCTTTAATATAAGGGGTTACCATTAATACTACAATAGTAATATTAAAAGTTTAAACAAGAAAATTTTAAACTTTTAATCACAATTTCAACACATATTTTTCTGTTATAATAAGAAAAATGCCTTGTTAAAATAGTACTCTCTAAGCAATTTTTAAAATAAGTAATAAAGAATATTAGACACTTCAGTTACGTTAAAAATAATAGTTAACCCCTTCTTCGATCATTTTAAACAGAAATTTAGTTCCACATTAACGTAAGTAATAAAACGATACTTAAAAAAGTAGAAGATAAGCCAAATAGTTTAAGTACCTAAATGTATATTTCTACAGGCAATGACAACCACTGGACGACCCATTATATTTTGCCAGCTCGATTTCAAGAAATTGATTTCACTCTTGTAAATGTCTATCATTAGTTCATAATCAGTGGCAATGTAATTTTGGGACATATCAGTGAACTGATCAACATAAAGTTTTCGATTAATTCTGTGTAATCAATTTCAAACTAAAAAAACTATAAATACCTGTGGAGTGAAGGCGAAAATTTTATCGCCCAATGAATACAATTTGCTAGTACTTAAGATGCCCATATCTCTTGATTTTCTTCCAGACAAACCGAGCTTCTTGTTACGTCCTATATTTGAAAAAAATAATTTTACCTACTTTCCTTTCGGACAGTTTCCTTTCGTTACCTAAGTACGTATAAAGATACGATAAAACCTTGGCGGGTTGAACTTCAATGGGGGCAACGTCAGCTATGGTTTGTACGAGAATATCATGTTCCATTAATTTTTGTTTGATGGCGTTATCTTCAGCTAAAATTACAACTTGAACAACTACATCTGGTTTTTTTTCGGAGCATAATCTCCGATTTAATGGATCCAACTCTCCCACCGCAAGAAATTTCTAAACAAATAAGTAATATTTTATCAACCACCTCAAAACATTTATAACATTAAAAAGTACCTCTTGCAATAATTTTCCTAAAATATATAACGACTGTGCCCATAAAAACGGGCAGACACCCCTAGCAATCCTTTTCTGACTACCAGGGTCTTTGTATTCTGCATTTACAAGTTCTGAAGGGACGGCATATAATTCAGGCACAAGTCTTAATCCCTCTTCGCTTTTTATCATTATCTAGTCAAAAAATACAAATAAGGCACAATAAAAAGCATATACTTAATAACTATTTCATAATTTCATACTTTTTCTAATTGTTCAGTTAACGAATTAGCCATTTCGACTTTTCCTTGAAAACAGTAGTCAAGGATAAGGTAACAAAAAAATAAAGGCCATTCACATTCTATATTTTCAAACATCCGTAACTCCCATGGCTCATAATACAACCTGTTTGGGTCCTAAAAATGCGTCGAATGAATTCTGGTAACCATTTTTTTTATTATATAACGTAATAAACCTCTTTCGGCGTCTTGTATCCATCTCTTAGAAATCTTTTACAACCATATGGACCTTGTAATTTAGTTATTATGGATTCTCTGGTCAATTTTATAAGACCAGGATCGTCAACAGCAAATGCCGGAAAACTAATTACCGACAAAAGACCGCTATCTAGTTCTTTTGAACTTGATTCTCTGGGTAACATGGACTAAAAAGATACAGACCACCCCAATAAATATAAATAAATCGCACCCACTTGTAAATAATGTTATAAGTTTTATTTCTCTGTGCTATAATTTTATTTTTAAATTAATTAAACAATTTATATCCATTATTAATAATTAAAACAAAAATAATTCTGCTACTAGACATGAATTTGAAATTGACTATCTTTAGGTTCTCACCTTCTTATTTACAAGCAAAAAAACACGATTTTGACTTCATTTAAATTTTACTATAATTATACAAAGTAAGCATTATGTAATTGCATACGATTCGTAAATAAGCTTACTTGTAAAACTGCTTGGCATTTCTGTGCTTCATCTGCTAAAACATGAATCACACTATACGGACCACCTCTAGCCCCAAACAAGTCTAATTCGTTCATAGCTTCAAGAGCTGCCTTGGCCATCCCTACTGAACTGGCATTCAATTCTGGCAAACCATGGTTTGTTTTATCACCTCTTTCCCAAATTCCATAGTCAGGAATACAGTATGCACTTTCAATATAAAACACAAGATTTTGAATGAATGCAACTTCATCTAAATTAAAAACAATTTGTAGTCCTGAAGCAGTCATTTGTGCAAGAACCAAGAGATATAAACTAATAGCATCAATTTGTAAATGACCCCATTCATGGTCACCAACTACAGCCTGACCTGTTGTTGACGAATATTTGGCATGTAATGAATCTAAAGGATTCTGTGTTACCTTAAATTTTTCAACTTTGTCCTTCTGACGCATCATTGCCATCAGAAGGCCCCTCATAAGTTTTACACATGCTTGTTCTAATTCGTAAGTTTTAGCTCTGTCTTCATCTTGGTCTGCAATCTTCTTATAAGACATGGATAGACCCCACACTGCCAGTATACAATAAACGTTGTCTCGAATCCAAGCATGATCATTATCAGGACATGTAGGAAATAATCCTGTGACAGGATTTTGATGAGCCAGTATCAACTTTTGCACAATTCTTTGATAATAATCTAAACGAACACCCGAATTACTTCTATTACGCATCTTAGAATTATTTCTTAGCAACTCTAATTAGCAATACCCTTTTTAAATTGGAATTAATAGTAAATGTCAGTTCAATGTCATGCAACAGAATTTTTTCAAACCACAATACTTCACTATACACTTAAAAACATTTATAACAATAGAAACACATAGAAATATATTTACAACATAATTTTAATACACAAACATTAATTAAGACGCACATTTATCTGTGCAAGAAAACAATTTCTGCACAAATATTTCAGGTTATGTTAAACTGTTGGAACATTTGAACTACACAGCTCTTCTGTAGCTTGTTTGACGCAACATAAATTGAACAGGGTCGGATTCAGGACATTTTACACAAGTCAGGATAAGCTCGCAGAAAAACTTGATTTTAAGATTAATCAATTGAACATGTTCATGTACTAATAGCAATGTTCTATATTTGGATATTTAACTAATACGTATAATTCATAAAATCCAATTTAAAACAAAGTGCAGTTTATTTTTCATAATAATAGAGTTGCTAAATACATTAAGTAAATATTTACATAACAATTATTAGAAATTAGTATAAAATATGATATGTATTTATGTACATTAACATACAGAGCTATAACATGGTTGCTGTACTATAGTTGAACTGATTTGAGGTATACATAGACGATTTATAACTATTGCATAAACAAAACAAAAAGAATGTGATAATGGCAGTGAAATGTGGTTGATGGGGTCATATGTACACAAAAAAGTAGAGAAAATAAAATATGTAATATTAATTATAATTTACAAAAGCGGTACTAAATATGAAATATGCCTAAGGTACTAAACGACTCGAATTACTTTTTTTGTCTATTTTTTATATCTCACTTCATTCAGTTTTGTAGCACTATATTAACTATTTTAAAAATAATATTAATAATAT
>NW_020439067.1:312678-317393 GCF_000699045.2 Agrilus planipennis | reverse complement strand
GTAATTAGATGCAGTTAAGTTTCCAGAAAAAAAATTAAATAATACAAACTTATAAAATACACTAGTAAACCAATTGCATTGATGACCACTGAATTCCTTTCGAAAACGTCCAAGAAACCTCCCTTCAAACTTATTGTATAAGAAACACTTATCTGTAGGACTATTTTCAAATTACATTAATAACAATAAAAATAGGAACTCTTTTATACAATAATAAATTTGGATAAATGACGTAGGGAAACGTAAATCCTAATTAATAATAGGAATATATCTGAATGTGTTTCTGTATGACAAGTTCAAAAGGGACTCTTACAACATCTTCAAAAACAACATTTACGTAGACATATGACTAATAGTAAGATGAGATTTAGGATTACTACTATAAAGCTGGAAGACAGGAAAAATAAACCTTTAACTCGTTTTCGTAGAGTTTAAGAATATTACAATGTATAATATTAGATATTAAAACAGTCTTGTGGTTATTTGAAATCTATTATTTATTCTATTGCTTGTTATGTTCGAGTCCGCGATTGCAAAATAAAAATAAACTAACAACTAACTAAATTCATTTTTTTGAACACTTCTGCAAATAGGAACAGAGTTTGTAAGACATTTTCGCATTTAACATTAGTTATAATATTTACAACTGACTATTTAACTTTTTTTGTTTCATTTCAGCGCGTATTTTTTGTTCTCCCCTCATTGTTCAATCGTGAACAATTTTTCATAAAGTAAGTATTCTTAATCATTTTTTATCAAAGCGTAATTGATTGCCTTCCCCCGTTAGCCATGATCGAAAAACACCATTTTTTGTTTTCCGTATAAAAGGTACCTACCGTTCTTTTTTTGTTTATTTTTTTGTTTTTTTAATCAGTCAGACACTATAAAAAAATCCTACACTGAAAAACACGAACTATACACATAATTATTATAAAACAAAAAGAGGGTACGAATTTTGTCAAATGTTTTTTGTCGTTATCTATTTGATTAACGATAAGTAATATTGCACAACGTTTTCCGTTCTTAAAACTGTTACTATTGATGCAAAAAAAAAATATGGCACTGCTATGCGTGTTTTAAAATCAATGTAGGGCCTTTGTTTTAAAGCTTTCACGTTTCTATCGTATTTGTTTCCTTTTTTTTTTTTTCGGTACCATCCATCAAATCCGTCTATTTATTTCTACTTACATATAAAAATGCCGTCATGGCCACCCATTTATATATAGGTTTGTATAATATATCACCTTACAGTTTCTCAAAAGTGGACATCTCTCACATCGGTAGGAGTACCAGCGGACTCTTGTTCTTGTAGTTTATCGGACGCCGATGGCGGGGGTGTGAATTCGTCAGGTCGCAGTCCGTACAATGAGTTATCAGTCTCGGGAGCGCACGGGACGCAATTCGAAGACGACGCCGATTGACTTACCATGTTTTCTATTTGCTTGAAACACTCGTATATGAATTCCTGAAACAAAAGAAAAAAAAAACGTAACGCACCGGCCATAAAATTAATAATTCTCTAATGTTTTTGTACATATATTTTATGACGACATCAATTTATCGGTTGTAACAACAAATCTGATGTAACGTCGGTTTTAAATGGTTTCTCAAATTTACCCAATGTTCTAGTCAACGCTGTAATTCTTGGTTATAACGACAACAAACTCGGAGATCGTTTATGTTAGGTGTTCAGTTTCTTTAATAATAAATCTTTGATTTTCTTTAAATAAAAAAAGAAAATTCTCTTTCTAAAGCATATTTTCTTTTAATTTTTGTTTTTTTAATGTCCCTAATGCCTCTGGGGTTAAAAATAAAATCACAAAAAACAGATAGAATCTATAAGATAGATAAAGATATAGTTTAGATAAAGTCATAATGAAGATTTTTCATTCAGTAGAAAGAATCCGAAAGGAATAAAGTGCAGCATTCCCTCCCGGATGTGAATTTTCACCCCAGCCGAAACCCCTGGGACAGAACGCCGTACGAAATACGAGTTTTCACGACATCCATTTTTTGATTTCATAAGCGAAGATTTAGTTTGTTCACGGTATAACATAATTAATATTCTGCTCAGATCACGTCTGTTTGCTTTATCCAATATTCACACGACTTAGTATCAATTTTTGTAATATGGTCGGTTGAAGCAATTTTTCTTCGTACAATTTAGCTGGACGGTGGGCGCGACGGTAAAGAAAATGTTAGAAGCGTTCGAAATGTGGTGTTACAAACGAATGATGAGGATACCGTGGATAGAGAAGATTAGAAATGAAGAGTCCTTTGAAAGAATAAGAGAACAGAGGACTGACTCTATGGCAGTCAATAAGAAATAGGCGAGATAGGTTGGTATAGGGTTGCCATCCGTCCGGGTTTCCCCGGATTGTCCTAGTTTAGAGGGCATCCGNTTGGGCCGCCCGCCACACACGTAAAAGAAATCTAACTGATTATTAAAACAATTTGTAACAAACTGTAATAAGAGTAATAAGAATACAGACCACTTCGAATTATTTTATAAGATTCTGTTTTGTTAGGTACATTGAAAATGATGATAAAGAATGACTAAATTTAATTTTAAGGTCTGAAAATAAATAAAAGGGTGATTTATGACATTTTCAACTGTTTTTTGTTACACTGACTATGTTTAAAAAAACCTGTTGACATGTCCGGGTTCTGGACTCTAAAATCCGGAGTATTCACGCGTCTTGCCCTGGTTTCCAAATTTTAGAGATGGCAACCCTAGGTTGGTAGGACACCTTCTCAGGAAGGAAGGTCTAGTCAGAAACATATTAGAAGCAGAAACGAATTAAGGAGTAGAGGTAGGCCTAGATTAGATTAAGAATGTGGGATGTTCTAGTTTTGGAGAAATGCGAAGATTAGCTCAGGATAGAAATAAGCGAAGGTGCGTGTCCAACCAGTCTTAGGATGGACTACCTTTACGATAATGACTTTTAGATGTAATTTTCTTCCTTAACAACTGGAATTGATTTTAAGAAGTATAGTATTTCCTCCCGATTTCTTACGTAGAAGACAATGTTGCTTTTCATCCGTGGAAATCAGGAACAATCGTACTTTAGGAGCAGCGGGATGGATCCCAAAAAGAAAGTACAGCACCCCTCCTCGGGGGATTGCCGTCCTCGTCTCCGACTTGGTGGAACAAACAACACCCACAGGAGGAAATGTCATACCTTCTTCCCTTGATGCATAATGTACTACACTTCCAATTTTTGTGCATCCACATACCAAGAAACTTTTAATGTTGTAACTAGTAGAATGAATAACGGTATGTAGAATAGTTTCATTCTTTTCATTTTGCTTTAACAACGTTATCTTGTTAATCCGTTTAAAAAATTAACAAGATTTAGAAGAAATTTTTATGGTTTGGAAATTTTTAAGTCTTTAATTAAAGTGTACGGCATGGCAACAGACAACACTGGCATTACACTTACATTAAAAAAAAGTAATTAGTCCAAAAGACGATCCAGTTTGTACACTGGAATTATGATATTATTACACACATACCTAGATATGTGTGTATGCGCAAAAAAGTCATCGTTTCCATTACATGCGGACACTTGCTTCAAATTCAGATCACCATTAATCGTCTTCTTCACATGCATATGCGTACATAACCTTGGGATTTATGTGTTTATCCCGGCGTGTCTTTGAACGTTGACGAAACGTTTTTGTTAAAATAAAAAAAGAACTTATTATAAACGCATGACACAATTATTTATAAGCCACTTTATTGAGGCATTAAACTCGAACGCGCGGTTCGCGCTAATAGGAATGACGATGCCCCACGGAAAGGAAGCGCGAAGAGACATGGACATGGAGAGTCAGTCGCCTGTGCGCGGAGTCCTCCGGGCTCATTGCTTCCATATAACGCTTATTACTGTAACATGTATGTGTAGAAAGTTCTTTTTTACGATTTTGAACATTTTAAAGGTCAAAGCTCACAAAAGCATATGTTTCACACCTGTTGCTTCACTTCATTCATACTACGTACATTATACGCAAGAAATTTATCATTTTTTAAATTCTTTTATTTTGTTTGCCGATGGATGTAGTACGTGCATGTATATCTTACACGTTCGGAATATTGCGCTTATATACACATCGTACATACCAAATATTATTATATTTATTAGGAATGTGTGGACATAAACACCCACTGACGAGATCTTCTGTGGATCTCACCCATACCTACTACTTACGTACAGATTATTATATGAGCCGGTATATTTCGTTTACACACTTATACCATACGCACGCACGGGTCATTTATGTAAATGGTAAATATTTGTGGAACGCTTTAAGAATAACGCAAAATGAACATTCCAGCTAATAATCTGGAAGAATCGGCCGTTCCGGTAATAACTATAGAAATAAGAACTACTCTAGAACAATATTATTCTGACGTAATATATATATATAAGCATTTGATAATGTTAAATACTCGCGAACGGTTAATTTAGAAATTCGAAACAGGTTGTTAAAGGTGTATATTTGGAGCACAGCGTTGTACGGGTGCGAAACATGGACAGTGGGCGCGGCGGAAAAGAAAAGGTTAGAAGCGTTCGAAATGTGGTGTTATAGGCGGATGATGAGGATAACGTGGGTGGAAAAGGTTAGAAATGAAGAGGTATTGGAAAGAATAGGAGAACAGAGGACTCTATGGAAGTCAATAAAAAATAGGCGAGATAGGTTGGTAGGACACC
>NW_020439067.1:279798-310992 GCF_000699045.2 Agrilus planipennis | reverse complement strand
ACTATTCATTGTCAGTAATGTTTGATTTCGAGAAATAAATTCTAGTACCTACACACTTGAAATATATTCTATCTCTAAATAAATTTTAAAAATTTAGGAACTTTAGTTTTATCCTGATAATCTTGCGAACAAATTTATCAAATTATTAAATTTTTTCGGTGATCTTCGACACGTACTTAAAATGAATTATTAATAGAAGAATATTGTTCCAGACTGTCCTAGACCCTGAAAATTAGCACTTTAATAGTTTAAAGCAGCTAATTGCTAAAAGTTTTCGGTTGTTTCATTCTTTGGCATTCTCTATCACTTTATTTTCGTTTTCCCTAATTTCCTGTATTGGCACAATTAATATTTAACTTTTTAATATTATTGGTAGTGTTCTTCATTAACTAAAACCACACAGTCAACCATTTGCATTATTACGTTAGAGCGTAATCATCAGTACGAATAATAAGTTACGAAAAATTCTGACTGGTTTCCACAATTGGTCATTTAAATGCTATTTAGTTTGCTGCTTGCAACATCCTAGGCCTAGACAGTAATAAGACAGACAACTCCATATTGTCTTTTTGAGTTTATTGACCTATCCTACAATAAATTATATGTCTTCGAATGACGTGTGCATAATTTACAATTCACACAATACAGTTGACACCTACTTGTATCCATAATTTTAATGTAGTTCCTTCTCAAAGGTCTTTGTAGGAAGTAAAGCCTATGAAGATGCTCACCTGTGAATAAGGCAACAATTTTCATTCATCCGTTCGTTCATTGAAAGTAAAATTTTTACAGAAATCCAAAATGGTAGTTTCAATTTCAAAGTAAGTACTCTATTGTGTTCAAACGAAAAGCTCATGCAAATGTATAGAATAAATACCCAGAAGTAGGTATGATTAGTATAATTAATGTCATAAATTTCATTTACAATCATCATTCGGTGACATGTACCTGTACTACAGTGGGCATTGACCAAAACAAGTTTCAAACTTTTTTATTGTACTTATAAGCTAAACACCTATGTGTATGTGTGTGTGTGTGTATAGGTGTATATACATATACTTTGAGACTAGCAAAGAGATAGTCAAGTTTGGCCTTTCTCAGAACTAACGGACTCGGGTTAAAAATTCAATCAGGTCTTTTTTTAGCACCCGAAAAAATTTGCGTTCTTGTACAAAAGTTTGTTCAGCATTTTTACAAGGGATAGGTATCTGTGTGAGTAAAATTTAATGGTATTACAAAAAACTATATTTTATAACATTTGAGAACTATTCCTATGCATAATTGCTGTATTCGATTTACATATAGAAGTGACCAACAAAAAAGAAGTTCTAGAAATGTTAAAAATTTAAATGACTCTATAATAATTTTGGTCAGCTATGTCTCTCACAAATGCACAGGTGTGTCTTCGTTTGTCCATTCCTCTATCTGTTAATTACCTCATACTGGTAAATACCATCCCTCACTCCCTTATTTTCGATACTAGGAGACGTAAAACTTTAAAACAATTCAAACATTTGTACCACTTTCGAAAACAGAAAGAAAATACCAACATGATAAGGTGTTCCAATAGTATTAAGAATGAGCAGTATTTTCCCATGTATTCAGATGTTAAAATGTAAAACACCTTTAATAATTTTTCGTTAATAAGTAGTGCCTACGCAACCATTTACGACAAAAAACTCATTTACCAGTGAAATTGATCAATAACACTTTTTTATAATGATGAGCCGATAGAAATAATAGCATTTTAAACAGAACATTTAAACCAGCAATGGGCTTACATATAACTCGTTGACTATTACGCTGTATGGTATAGCGAGAGCGTTCTTTTTAACTTATTACGTTTAACTAGCAGATGACAAGCAAAGCAAAAGAATCCTCTTCGTGCTGAAGTTGGTAACCTTGGCTTTCCTGTTTCTTCCTAATTTGGTTCGTGGGAATTACATATAGCCAAGGGTGCATTCTACAGAGGAAGATAAAAAGGACAGTAATCCTGCAAAAGCAGCTCGCTGATGGCAATAACTTTGTTGTCTGGAATGTACTACTTACTTAACCGATCCATTATCCACTTCCCGTGGCGTTACACAAGAAATTGTGCTTAATATTCAAATAATTCAAACTAACACACAATTACATATATATATTAAAAAGGATTATTCGATAAATTGGTGTCATTCCTAGACATTTGCAGCAAGTACAACTTGTTGTTGTCAAACATGAAAGTTAAGAAGAAAATCCTGATGATCAGTGAGCGAGAGCAAGGATCCATAACAAAAGTAGACTTTTAGTATTAATTCTGCTCACAGATCAAGTAAAAACTAGGAAAAACTGAAAATAATAACGGTTTAATGATCTCTATTAGTTTGATGTATTTCTTATGCGTATCTTTGCGATTCCAGCAATTGTTTGAAAATTGATCTAAAGACTATCAGCAAAACACATCAGTTGTGTTGATCTCCTTCAGATTTCTATGGATCCTGTGGGGTAGGGTATGGTTTAAAGGATTACATACGAAGATACTGTAGGAAAAATTTTGGAAGAAAGTGTGATTCATCAATTTGCAAATGTAAAAGCTGCCTGTGCGCGAATTCGTTATTACGAAGACGGTCAAAGACCTCTGATGTCATCAAATCAAGACACCGTGTATGTGTAGACAGAGCTACAAGACTTCCAAAATATTTCCCCACCTCGCAAAAACGGTCAAGCACTTGGTTATACTTTTTATTAGCGGCAATTTAGCTTTCGATCTTATGCGTGAATGAATTCGTTTCGCTGTTAAATTCATACATCCGCAGAAAGCTTTGATCATGAGAGAGGACCGATCTTTCAGGAGCAAGTTTTTCTGCTTTTCCAATTCCATTACAAAAGACAACCATTAATAAGATATTATCGCGAGTAATGCGTAAAAATAGAACCATATGATTCAATATCCTTCTAGTGAAAACTTTTATCGTCATAATTACCGGATTGTCAGTCCTAAGACTAGTTGGAGACGCATCTCCACTCTCCCTATCCTGAGCTAATCTTCGCATTTCCCTAACACTAGAACATCCCACATTTTTAACTATTGGCGAACAGTAATCAAGGTCTATCTCTACTCTTCTTGACTCCTATTTTATCTTTTAATATACCTCTGACACTGTTCATGTCTAAGAAGGTGTCCTACTAACCTATCTCGCCTATTTTTTATTGACTTCCATAGAATTCCTTTATTCTCCTATTCTCTCTAATACCTCTTCATTTCTAACCTTCTCTGTCCATGGTATCCTCATAACACCACATTTCGAACGCTTCTAACCTTTTCCTCCGCGCTCACCGTCCATGTTTCGCACCCGTACAGCGCCGCGCTCCCAAATATACACCTTTAACAATCTTTTTCGAATTTCTACATTAATCGGTCGCGTTATCCTCTGCTTTACATCCTTACTAGTCCTTCCGTCCTGACTTATCTAACTTCCTTGATACTTAAAATCCGCCATTTCTTCTAATCTTTCGTCTCCTATCTTTACATTCGCTCTTTCCCTACTTTTTCTTCCCTTGTATAGTAGTATTTTTGTTTTACTTTTATTTATTTTCATATAGTACTGTTTTGACAAAATCGCTTCCATTTTATTTAAAGCTATTTCCAACTCCCCCTTGCTTTTATATTCAGTACTAAAAATTTTGTATTTGCCGTTCAATTCTCAAGATAACAGTTCGAGGGGAATAAGTTATACTTACTGAAGTCTGTTCGATAAAGGCAATAATATCCGCAATACGTAAATCGGTCTGTCTGTAAAGAAAACTCAAAAGCGTCACCCTACATCCGTTCTTCCACGAAAAGGAGCACAAGTCTCGATTGTACACTGAATTGTTACAATGCGTACGATGCATTACATAAACCCCATTCATAAATACATAATCGTATATAATATGACATACATTACATATTACTTGGTGTATGATGCATTATCGACCAGCAGACTTATCACAGCTGCTTTTGGATAAGGACATTCGATATACTTACACACTTCCTTTGCAACTGTAGGTTTTTCCGAAAACTTATGGTACAAAAACAGATTGAATACTACACATAAAAACTTGTAACTGCCATATGAGTATTATTATATCATCTCTTACGAAATAATCAGCGGAAATTTGTTCATAGGGACTGGGAAAGTCCAGAACGCAAGGTTTTGTAAGTAAACGTTAATAGAAATACTTAATTATTATGTGACATCTGACTTCTGTACTCATCCCTATCCCCCTATTCTATACTCATCTCTATCCCCCACCCCCCTACATTATAAAACTAGCTCATTCGCAAAATAGTAACCTACTCCTGTATTGCAGTCATTTCATAGAATTAAATGCATATTCTGCAGCTCGCGTGTTCTTCAAAAATCCAGGTATCTTCTTAAAAATCTTCCAGTCTTCACCTTGTAGTGAGTGATTTTGGTGCACATGCAAAATTGTGAGGACTTCCGAGTAGTTAGAGACAAAAAACGAAAAGTAACTAGAAATCTAGAAGGCAAGTCTGCCAATAAGTCCAATTGAGAAACTAAATGAAGCTTAGCTAACCTGTCAACAGGGAAGCGATCTCGGTAAGATCATTAGTAACTATCGCAAGCCTCGACGGGCATCAGAAAGTTTAGGGACCGCAGGATATTGGTGCACCACCCGTATCCCAAAGACTTACAATTAGTGTATGGACAGTGAAAGATAAAAGCGAGAAAGGAAATAAAGTGGAGTGAAGTGAGTAACCTGTCCTAAACTAAGGGGTTACTCATCTTGTTAACCCTCTTTATCTTTAAACTGACTCCGTTGGGGGTCAATCCGTCTGACGGAGAGGACCCTGAAAATCTGTCTACCATCCAGACACAATGTACAGAGTTTGACGTGTGGATAAGTCTTATAAGGCTGCATGCTAAATATCCATCTAGTGCCTATCCAAAATGTTATCCCATGTACCAATTGCCTAACCTAATTACAATTTATAGGTAGATATAATTGGATATCCCTAAGTACCTTAAACATTTACAGGTTTGCTACTATTAGCTCTTATTAATAGCTAATTAGTCAAGTGATTTAGTACATACATGGNTCTAGTCAGAGACATATTAGAGGCAGAAACAGGAGTTAGGAGGGGTAGAGGTAGACCTAGATTAGATTACTGTTCGCAAATAGTTAAGGATGTGGGCTGTTCTAGTTTTAGGGAAATGCGAAGTTTAGCTCAGGATAGGAAAGCATGGAGGTACGTGTCCAACCAGTCTTAGGACTGACAACCTTATGATGATGACGATGAATGTTAAATGGGTGATGTAAAAAATATTTAAGGATGTAGGGATGATATTTAAGGACAGAAGAGTTAGAAATCGTTATGGAATTTGAGCAGCATTGTAGAGAAGTAAATATTAGGGATGGAACAAATTGATAAAGACTCTTTTAGTCAGTTGGGAAACTGGTACTGTCCTGATTAGAATCTAAAGGCAGTCTTCTGTTGGAGTGGAAACAATTCCAACCAACAACGGCTTTAGACCCGAATCAGGTCAGCACTAGTTCATATGAACGTTTCTTATCAAATTTTCCTTCGGAAAACTCCAGACGCGACTCTTCAGAATAAAAACAAAGAAAATACAGATTAGGAGGGTTGCTAGTTACTGTTACAGTGAATTGCTTACCTGTTCAATCGACGTGATTTCGTGCAACATTTTAAGTAGGTCTGTCAAATTTCTTCCGCTTTTTGCCATCCACCCCAAACCGCACAGGGCCGATACCACACTTCCACACGCTATCATACTTGGAAGGTACCTCGTAAACTCGAATTCTGTAACAATGAAAATTATACAATGTAAAATAATAAAATTCTGATATCCAAGAACTCTATTGAAACATAAGAATCTATGTTTAATAAAAAACATATACAAATACACTATATAACAAATTCCAGTCAAAAATCTTAGTCTTTTTATACGTCACTCTCTTCGGACGCCTATCAGGTTACCATATTTAAGCGTTTTTAATTATTATCTAATAAAATTATACTTAGCAATTCAAAATTTGCACAACCCCTTTGCAACAACTAAAGTGAATATTCGAATAAAGCAGCATCTCTTAGTCTTAGTCTAGCAGTCTTGCTCTTACAAAATGTAACAAGACTAGAAGTATTTAAGGTTTTGCATTGTTCATCATTAACTAAATATCGCAACATCAACACCGAAGTATCAATTTTCAAGAATAACATGGATAGATATCGTTTCCATAAGCGAAGGTTCTGTTTGTTCAAAGTATAGGGTGGTCTAGTACCAAAAATTGATATGCTGTTCACATTATACGGAGTTTCCGTTATGCAATATTCGCACTCCTGTAGTATAGAATTTTGTAATGGTCGATTGAGGCAATTTTTACTTTGTGCATTTTAGCTGGTTTCGTTCCTCGGCAATTTGAATGCAACTAGGTATTAAAGAACTTGCGAAAAGACGGTCGTCTGGGCAACGCAAAAAATCAAAGGGGGTTCGCCACATAATTATAACACCCAAAAACAACCAAAATCGAAGCGGCGGCCCATCGGCCGACACAGAGTTGTGCATGCAAGGCTAAAGACAAAATTAGTTTTAAATTACTAGTGTGCGTTTTGCCGTCTTGAAAGACAAGATCTGAACGTGATGAAAGTACCTGTTGAAGCTGCAGCCAGCATTCATTCTTAATATGTATGTGGTAGGTAGTTGATGGATGCTGTACCATCTCTCAAAAATCCAATCCAACACGTACGTGACCTTTCCTTGCACACTCTAAATAAACAATTAACAATCATTTCCAAATTTTACCCTATTTATAGTTAGCAGCCATCAGGAACAGATGAGGTAACAAAGTACACTATTCATTGTCAGTAATGTTTGATTTCGAGAAATAAATTCTAGTACCTACACACTTGAAATATATTCTATCTCTAAATAAATTTTAAAAATTTAGGAACTTTAGTTTTATCCTGATAATCTTGCGAACAAATTTATCAAATTATTAAATTTTTTCGGTGATCTTCGACACGTACTTAAAATGAATTATTAATAGAAGAATATTGTTCCAGACTGTCCTAGACCCTGAAAATTAGCACTTTAATAGTTTAAAGCAGCTAATTGCTAAAAGTTTTCGGTTGTTTCATTCTTTGGCATTCTCTATCACTTTATTTTCGTTTTCCCTAATTTCCTGTATTGGCACAATTAATATTTAACTTTTTAATATTATTGGTAGTGTTCTTCATTAACTAAAACCACACAGTCAACCATTTGCATTATTACGTTAGAGCGTAATCATCAGTACGAATAATAAGTTACGAAAAATTCTGACTGGTTTCCACAATTGGTCATTTAAATGCTATTTAGTTTGCTGCTTGCAACATCCTAGGCCTAGACAGTAATAAGACAGACAACTCCATATTGTCTTTTTGAGTTTATTGACCTATCCTACAATAAATTATATGTCTTCGAATGACGTGTGCATAATTTACAATTCACACAATACAGTTGACACCTACTTGTATCCATAATTTTAATGTAGTTCCTTCTCAAAGGTCTTTGTAGGAAGTAAAGCCTATGAAGATGCTCACCTGTGAATAAGGCAACAATTTTCATTCATCCGTTCGTTCATTGAAAGTAAAATTTTTACAGAAATCCAAAATGGTAGTTTCAATTTCAAAGTAAGTACTCTATTGTGTTCAAACGAAAAGCTCATGCAAATGTATAGAATAAATACCCAGAAGTAGGTATGATTAGTATAATTAATGTCATAAATTTCATTTACAATCATCATTCGGTGACATGTACCTGTACTACAGTGGGCATTGACCAAAACAAGTTTCAAACTTTTTTATTGTACTTATAAGCTAAACACCTATGTGTATGTGTGTGTGTGTGTATAGGTGTATATACATATACTTTGAGACTAGCAAAGAGATAGTCAAGTTTGGCCTTTCTCAGAACTAACGGACTCGGGTTAAAAATTCAATCAGGTCTTTTTTTAGCACCCGAAAAAATTTGCGTTCTTGTACAAAAGTTTGTTCAGCATTTTTACAAGGGATAGGTATCTGTGTGAGTAAAATTTAATGGTATTACAAAAAACTATATTTTATAACATTTGAGAACTATTCCTATGCATAATTGCTGTATTCGATTTACATATAGAAGTGACCAACAAAAAAGAAGTTCTAGAAATGTTAAAAATTTAAATGACTATAATAATTTTGGTCAGCTATGTCTCTCACAAATGCACAGGTGTGTCTTCGTTTGTCCATTCCTCTATCTGTTAATTACCTCATACTGGTAAATACCATCCCTCACTCCCTTATTTTCGATACTAGGAGACGTAAAACTTTAAAACAATTCAAACATTTGTACCACTTTCGAAAACAGAAAGAAAATACCAACATGATAAGGTGTTCCAATAGTATTAAGAATGAGCAGTATTTTCCCATGTATTCAGATGTTAAAATGTAAAACACCTTTAATAATTTTTCGTTAATAAGTAGTGCCTACGCAACCATTTACGACAAAAAACTCATTTACCAGTGAAATTGATCAATAACACTTTTTTATAATGATGAGCCGATAGAAATAATAGCATTTTAAACAGAACATTTAAACCAGCAATGGGCTTACATATAACTCGTTGACTATTACGCTGTATGGTATAGCGAGAGCGTTCTTTTTAACTTATTACGTTTAACTAGCAGATGACAAGCAAAGCAAAAGAATCCTCTTCGTGCTGAAGTTGGTAACCTTGGCTTTCCTGTTTCTTCCTAATTTGGTTCGTGGGAATTACATATAGCCAAGGGTGCATTCTACAGAGGAAGATAAAAAGGACAGTAATCCTGCAAAAGCAGCTCGCTGATGGCAATAACTTTGTTGTCTGGAATGTACTACTTACTTAACCGATCCATTATCCACTTCCCGTGGCGTTACACAAGAAATTGTGCTTAATATTCAAATAATTCAAACTAACACACAATTACATATATATATTAAAAAGGATTATTCGATAAATTGGTGTCATTCCTAGACATTTGCAGCAAGTACAACTTGTTGTTGTCAAACATGAAAGTTAAGAAGAAAATCCTGATGATCAGTGAGCGAGAGCAAGGATCCATAACAAAAGTAGACTTTTAGTATTAATTCTGCTCACAGATCAAGTAAAAACTAGGAAAAACTGAAAATAATAACGGTTTAATGATCTCTATTAGTTTGATGTATTTCTTATGCGTATCTTTGCGATTCCAGCAATTGTTTGAAAATTGATCTAAAGACTATCAGCAAAACACATCAGTTGTGTTGATCTCCTTCAGATTTCTATGGATCCTGTGGGGTAGGGTATGGTTTAAAGGATTACATACGAAGATACTGTAGGAAAAATTTTGGAAGAAAGTGTGATTCATCAATTTGCAAATGTAAAAGCTGCCTGTGCGCGAATTCGTTATTACGAAGACGGTCAAAGACCTCTGATGTCATCAAATCAAGACACCGTGTATGTGTAGACAGAGCTACAAGACTTCCAAAATATTTCCCCACCTCGCAAAAACGGTCAAGCACTTGGTTATACTTTTTATTAGCGGCAATTTAGCTTTCGATCTTATGCGTGAATGAATTCGTTTCGCTGTTAAATTCATACATCCGCAGAAAGCTTTGATCATGAGAGAGGACCGATCTTCCAGGAGCAAGTTTTTCTGCTTTTCCAATTCCATTACAAAAGACAACCATTAATAAGATATTATCGCGAGTAATGCGTAAAAATAGAACCATATGATTCAAAATCCTTCTAGTGAAAACTTTTATCGTCATCATTACAGGATTGTCAGTCCTAAAACTGGTTGGACATGCACCTCCACTCTCCCTCTCCTGAGCTAATCTTCGCATTTCCCTAACACTAGAACATCCCACATTTTTAACTATTTGCGAACAGTAATCCAGGTCTATCTCTACTCCTCTTAACTCCTATTTTATCTTTTAATATACCTCTGACACTCTTCATGTCTAAGAAGGTGTCCTACCAACCTATCTCGCCTATTTTTTATTGACTTCCATAGACTTCCTTTATTCTCCTATTCTCTCTAATACCTCTTCATTTCTAACCTTCTCTGTCCATGGTATCCTCATAACACCACATTTCGAACGCTTCTAACCTTTTCCTCCGCGCTCACCGTCCATGTTTCGCACCCGTACAGCGCCGCGCTCCCAAATATACACCTTTAACAATCTTTTTCGAATTTCTACATTAATCGGTCGCGTTATCCTCTGCTTTACTTCCTTACTACTCCTTCCGTCCTGACTTATCTAACTTCCTTGATACTTAAAATCCGCCATTTCTTCTAATCTTTCGTCTCCTATCTTTACATTCGCTCTTTCCCTACTTTTTCTTCCCTTGTATAGTAGTATTTTTGTTTTACTTTTATTTATTTTCATATAGTACTGTTTTGACAAAATCGCTTCCATTTTATTTAAAGCTATTTCCAACTCCCCCTTGCTTTTATATTCAGTACTAAAAATTTTGTATTTGCCGTTCAATTCTCAAGATAACAGTTCGAGGGGAATAAGTTATACTTACTGAAGTCTGTTCGATAAAGGCAATAATATCCGCAATACGTAAATCGGTCTGTCTGTAAAGAAAACTCAAAAGCGTCACCCTACATCCGTTCTTCCACGAAAAGGAGCACAAGTCTCGATTGTACACTGAATTGTTACAATGCGTACGATGCATTACATAAACCCCATTCATAAATACATAATCGTATATAATATGACATACATTACATATTACTTGGTGTATGATGCATTATCGACCAGCAGACTTATCACAGCTGCTTTTGGATAAGGACATTCGATATACGTACACTTCCTTTGCAACTGTAGGTTTTTCCGAAAACTTATGGTACAAAAACAGATTGAATACTACACATAAAAACTTGTAACTGCCATATGAGTATTATTATATCATCTCTTACGAAATAATCAGCGGAAATTTGTTCATAGGGACTGGGAAAGTCCAGAACGCAAGGTTTTGTAAGTAAACGTTAATAGAAATACTTAATTATTATGTGACATCTGACTTCTGTACTCATCCCTATCCCCCTATTCTATACTCATCTCTATCCCCCACCCCCCTACATTATAAAACTAGCTCATTCGCAAAATAGTAACCTACTCCTGTATTGCAGTCATTTCATAGAATTAAATGCATATTCTGCAGCTCGCGTGTTCTTCAAAAATCCAGGTATCTTCTTAAAAATCTTCCAGTCTTCACCTTGTAGTGAGTGATTTTGGTGCACATGCAAAATTGTGAGGACTTCCGAGTAGTTAGAGACAAAAAACGAAAAGTAACTAGAAATCTAGAAGGCAAGTCTGCCAATAAGTCCAATTGAGAAACTAAATGAAGCTTAGCTAACCTGTCAACAGGGAAGCGATCTCGGTAAGATCATTAGTAACTATCGCAAGCCTCGACGGGCATCAGAAAGTTTAGGGACCGCAGGATATTGGTGCACCACCCGTATCCCAAAGACTTACAATTAGTGTATGGACAGTGAAAGATAAAAGCGAGAAAGGAAATAAAGTGGAGTGAAGTGAGTAACCTGTCCTAAACTAAGGGGTTACTCATCTTGTTAACCCTCTTTATCTTTAAACTGACTCCGTTGGGGGTCAATCCGTCTGACGGAGAGGACCCTGAAAATCTGTCTACCATCCAGACACAATGTACAGAGTTTGACGTGTGGATAAGTCTTATAAGGCTGCATGCTAAATATCCATCTAGTGCCTATCCAAAATGTTATCCCATGTACCAATTGCCTAACCTAATTACAATTTATAGGTAGATATAATTGGATATCCCTAAGTACCTTAAACATTTACAGGTTTGCTACTATTATCNCTAGCAAGGAGATCGGGCTGAAACTATAGCTACAAGCTATCCAAGGATGGTACTATAGAATGTCACCTCAAGGTAGGCCTAGTGGCGTCATCTCTTGGTTAGGCCGGAAACTTATCAATCCACCCTCGTATATAGTTTAAAGTGGCTGCAGAATTTGCAGCGAGCACCGAGTGTCACTGGATTTTTAATTGGTAAATGAATATTTTACGTCGATTACAGCGCAGATCCAACCGGCAATAAAACAGAAAGCCAGTAAAATAGTTCCTGATAAGTTAATTGAATGTGTTAGTTATTCTTTTATTTTCTGACAGTTGGCATAACACACATGTGCTCAATGTTCACCCGTCACTACTGAAAACAATTTACTATGTTTTATAAGCAAAAATAGAAATGGGATTGAATATTTCCGGTGTAGGTAGAATTGTTACAAATGGTTAAAGAAAAGCGTTAAGGAAACGCGATAAACTATCACAATCATGTACTCATGCAACTTATTTTGTGGAATTCGTTTGTATAGCGAAGAGAGGAAGTTGCATTCATATTCCCAACAATGCTAAACGACCACGTTTAATTGAGATTCGATTAAATTGACATCCAACAAGCAATAAACTTCAACGAGAGCGTTAACGCACATCGTTCTTTCCTTTTTTCTCTCTTTCGCTCAACTCTTTCTGGAAATATCCGTTGGAATAAGGCTCTAATAAGGCGTGTATATACTAACGTACCTACCAGTATATCTGTATGTGTGGGGGGTATGGCCGCAGACCGCACATGCGGTCGCATACCGTTACGCTGCAATAAGTTACCGCGATGTTTGCATACCTGCCACACATGCATATATGCACGGTTCGGCTCGTTGGACCATCGGGCACACGGCGAAAAAAAACGCTAGTACCCACGTATACACGGACAGGTTTGCCAGGGCGTATTTTGTCTGCGTGCACACTACGACGCCTCGGCGGACGGAACAGGTTTCAAAACTAAATTAGAGCAATGATCAAACAAAAAAAATAATAAATAATACAACCGAAGACTGCAGAAAACGTCCGAGTTAAACTAGGACATTATCAACGGTCTTTCTGGGGGTGGGAACGAGGCAAAGCAGTAGGTAAACGTCACTGTCTAAAAAAAAAATCAACCAAATCTGAACAAATACTTGTATGTAGATCATTTTTTGATTTTTGAAATCTCGTCATTAATAATAATGTTGAGATTATGACGCTCCATCTTGCATATTCTATAAACCAAGATGGCGATTAATAAAAGTAGTATTAGACTTATCAGTGTGACACATTAAAGAGACGCTACTGCCTTGCATCAGAATAGCTTTTTTACGATCAATTTTGATTCATTTCAGTAAGTACTTTCGGCCTAATTGTCAATAATGTAAGTAATTAATGCAGGTAAAAAAGTACAAAATAGATGCTGTATGAGCCGGGATTGAATCGCGCGTTGCGGCGCTCGCCAAAGCAGATTCTAACACTTCCGCTGACGCTTGCCTTTGTCGGTTGCGCAACATCCGTTGCCACTTGCATACTGCGCACGCAACATCCGTTAAAATTCTAAAATTTCACTCTCACCTTGCGACAAATGTATAGCCGAAACCAATACGTATAATTGGGTATTATATTTAATTGTATTTATTTATTTATTGTTAGTGCGAATGTGGTGCAATGGGTAAGTGTAGGCAGCGGCAATTTCGAATGGCTAGAACGCCGAGTCGGCTAATTACACGTTAATTTCGCCTCCACATTGAGAACGAAGACTGGAATGCAGCTTCAATCACGACCAAGGAGGGTTGCAATACACAACACGCAGATATATATGCACAAAACCAACCTGTCGGTGAGTTTCCAATACAAGCGAGTTTGGAACAGAGAAGCTGGACGAGACTCAAAGAAGCCGTAGTTAGTGAATGGTACCTCCTACCTACCACATGATAAAAATTGTACTTTTATTTACAAAAATAACTGGTGAAAGATTCCATTCTAGCAATTAGTAATTGTAGTAAGATGTTTTTAATTAGATTGGATTGCCCTGTTCGAAATGCAAAAATTGATTGGATATAGATCGTCATATTAGTTTATCTCCATTGGATTCTCAGATATTCATTCCTGACTTCTTTGGTGAAACTGAATAATAGTTAAGTTCCATTTGCTCAAATTTGTTTATTATCCATATTTTAATCAGTGGAATTAGTAAAATTTTCACCTCGTTCAAAAAGTAAGAAAATTGTTGCAGTTACGTATAGATAATGACTGAAATAAGGGAAATTAAAAAAGGTTTTTCCTATTGGTACATCTTTACCAGTAAAATTTTTAATAGCAATATATTTCAAATAATTTCTTTCACATTTTTAAAAATTTAATTCATATTAGAATATAGATATAAAACAAATAAAGTTATAGGTCAGGAGTGAATTTGTCAAAAATTCAGTTGCTAAACACTGAGTTTTTCGAAATATTTTTCAACCAAATGAAGTCCATTTTGTAAAAGAATTAATTAATTAATAAAAATACCCATAAACAGTAATAAACTCCTTATTTGTATCCAACAAAGTCTAAAGTTAGATAAATGAAAGTACAATTATACACACAAACATAGGCATTTAAATCAATTGCCGACTGTAGACCGAGTATTGTAATCAACTACAGCAACAATTTTAATTAATTCGATGTATGAAAATGTGTGTGGCATTCGTTCGCTTTTATACAAGGGACGTGCGAAAACTGAAAGCGAGAAATACATTATTGACCTGCACACAATCAATACCTACGTAACAGGAAAATGTAAAAATGAAACCAAAAATGTTGTGCCTATATATAAGGGAGAACATTGAACTGCGAATTACGAAATAGATTGGAAATTTTGAGGAAGTAGATCAAATTCTCATTATAAAACACGACAAACTTAATTTTGAGGAGACTCAATCCTCATTACGTCAATACCAAGACCTAATGAGCTAGAAACCATTTACATTATTCAAAATCAGATCAAAATAACGGAAATTACTTAATGAATGAAAACGCCTGGTTATCTATTACAGTTTGGAGGCTCTTTGCCTCTAAATCGTGGGATATTTTCCAATTTAGCGTCAACTTAAAATAATTTATCACTTATCTATTATTGGTAGCAACTACATAACCCTTTACCACTGCATTGCATATTAAGAAGAGAACTGTCCCTTATTTTTTGAATGATGGTTCAAGGTTAGAGAGACCACCATGACAAGTACCATCACGTACTTACTCCACACATACACACACATATATATATGCACGCTTATACATATGTGCATCGTCTGGTTTGGTATTTCGCGGCGCAGGGCCAGGCAATGGCCTATAAAACGGCAAAGCTGAGAAGAAGTTTCAGCCGCTAAAACAATACTCCCACATGGTATTGCGGTGCGGCGGTTTATAGATTTGCAAAAAGTGTACACCTATTCTTCTCCTGAGATTCCTTGATGCCAATTACGTTTTATGAATGCCCTTACTACCCGCGAAATGCCGTTCATTCTCAGTCGAGTCGGAAAACCTGCTGCCGCATACCTACACTTTGGCTCCGGCTCGAAGGACCACAAAATGCGTCTTCGCCACCAAACCGTTCCCATGCAAAATCATTCAAATTTAAACACTCAATTTCCTTAAAAATGATACAGAATAACACAATTAGAGATGCACCGCATAGTGATTTTGCCGGGTATCGGATAGCTATAGAAATTGTAACAGAAAATGTAAACGCAAAAGATCTATATCGAAATAAGAAATAGTATTGTAATTGATAAATCCTATCCCAATATAATCTTAATTACCTATCATTATTAGGTAGGTTTTGTTGTTATACATATTGCATTATTATATCTGGTAGAATTATCCGGTGCTACTATCCAGTGCCCGGCTGGATCCAAAGAATAGTGTCAGATCTGCCGGTAATTCAGATCATTGCTAGATATTTGGATATCTTTCTAATAGTAACCGTTCTACGTCGTCTATTATATGCATGGATTTATATCAAGGGGGAACAGTAAAAAAATCTGGCACAATTCTGGTTTATTAGGACGAATTCATCCTGGAGTTAAAGCCCATGTAACTGACGGTGTGATTCATAATATTAAAAGCGAATCGGTTGAACGTATAAATAAAGAGACGATTTAACATTCACGAGGTTTCTTCGGCCATCCGGCATAGTTGCCCGGCCATGACTTCTTCTTTCCATCACAAGCCTGTTTACTTTTACACGGGTAAAACATTTCGGCTATGTGCGTTTTCATAATATATAAAACAAATATCGCGACCCAATAGGTCTCTATATTTCCACTCATCCACCAACTAAGGTTTCCTTATGAATCGCCAACATGGCGTGTGTACGCAACTTCTTGTCCAAATAATGGCGAACGTAATATATCCCATCCGGTCTACTCAAATATTCAATTGCTTGAGAAAGGATAAAAAAATGAGAAAACTACAATTTAAAAAATATAATTAATTGATCAATCAGATTATGTTTTCATTGCTGCAAGGGCAACAGGAGGAAATTGTCGATTTACTAATCATTTTTTTGTAAAATCTTTTAAGAAACTTTTACGAGTGATTAATATTTAATTACCATCTGATTTTTATTCACTCCAAATTAACTCAAATTCATTAGGAAAAAATGTTTAATACCCCGAAGGCGCCATTGTCATGCTCGGTTAGGGACTATTAGACGGGATGACATTAAAACCTGTAAAGCTATTATTAATACATATTACTGACCGTTTTCTTGTTCTCGAGCGCGCCAACAAATTAACGGCAAATCGGACAGCAGCTCTGTTTTCTTTTTTCAAAAAAAAAATATTAAAAAGACCAATAGAGTTATAAATATGTTATTAATGGTGAACGTAATTTTTCCAATTAAGCGGCTGGCTTAGTTGGCCTGATGGCTTGACCGTGTATATTAATAATTTTATGTGCACAATTATGTAGAAAAAACTGTAGCAGCTTCGCGTAATTGGCCGACGACATGAAATAATGTTAAACGCTGATTGCTCTTACTTGTCAAATACGTATGTGTGTTTACCGCCAATCGAATGAATGAATGAATGAATGAAGGTAAACATGGAGAATGCTTTTTCTGAAACATGTTAACAAAACCAGTAAATTGTCTTAGGAATTTTTTTCACGGGTTTCTAAACAAGCTGTGTGGTGTTGTGACACCCGGTAGGAACGAAGAAGGAAGAAGAATATTTTTGGTGAAGATATTTTTGGAGTAAGAGTACAAGAATCAACAATTAACTTACTACTGAATGAAACAATTCTCTTTTACAAAGGGAATTATTGTTAGATTCAGTTTAGTAGATATGGTATTAAATGGTGAAAGAATGTGCCGCCGTCAAATATTTACATAAATGGTACATGTACACATGTATGGTGGAAGAATTGGTAGGTCTTCACCCTGTCATCAAGACCATCGGTGGCTGCAAGCGGCAATATTTGTTCGTAACTAATGGTACGGAATGCGCTAGGCATATTTGTAGACACCCTAGAGTGGTCGGTAGGTCAATATGATAATAAGTACATGCTACATGTAAAGACGTGTTCAAATACGGCACGACACCCCGAAATAGAAGACGGAATCTTTTTTAGTTTTTTTTAAGACTTTTCACACAGGAAACGTAAAAGGCTGCCTGTTCGATTACGACAGGAATTGTGCCACAGGATTTGGCGCTCACTTTAATACTCGATCTCTTCAATTTCGTTACAAGCAGTTTCTATTATAAGTAGTAGTAAGCAAAGTAGTTTTAATTTTTTTTCGATGTCGAATTTTTGAAATGTGGAAATCTGTCGTCGACAAGTATAAAACACAACTTTTCGTATTTTATGTCGATACAGCCGACACAACAACACAGAGAAAAATCCATTCATCAGGCAGGTAGTACCTCCAACTAAAAAGAGCCCAGTACGTAATACCGATGGGAAAGAAGCTTTTAATCACGTTGCCCAATCGAAATAAATGTTAACATGACATTTCCTAAAATGAATTACTCTTATACAAACTACTAACCCCCTCGGTACAAGAAAAACATAAACATTGGTATCGATGCTGTGTTTTCTTCCGGGCTTTTTGGCCGTGGCCCGTGGAATCTTGCTTTCACAGACGTTTCGCCGTTCTTTGCTGACGGCATCTTCATTGGTGACTGGGCAGGTGCTGAGTCATGATCATCAGTTACGAAAGCAAGATTCCACGGACCACGGCCAAAAAGCCCGGAAGAAAATACAGCATCGATAGACGCCGGTCGTGAAAGCCTAAAAACTACATAAACATTGGTATATAAAACGCGTAAGCAATTTTACTTAAAAGATTAAAGACTTAAAAAGACTTAATATAAAATGAAAACTATTGCCAGATCTGAGATCATCGATTAAGCTCCATACTGCCCTTAAACACCCATGAGAAGTTAAGAATAAGAATACAAAACCCGTCTGGTTCATTTTTAGTTTAGTAATTAGTCTAGCTTACGAAAGTACGAGGAGTCAATTTTTCTGAGGGTTTATTCGGCTTTCTATTCCTTGCTTATAGGTAATATCAGTGTATATAAGTGTGCATCATGTTCAATAAGCACATAAATAAACCTTATTATTATGTTAGGAATGATACTAAAAATTATCTAATCTGGTGTAACGGTCGGAGGAATTGGCAAACGTGTTTTAGAAACAAGAATTGAGTCGAGCATTTGGGGCCACAATTAGGTTGATTCTCTACTCCGTCTGGACCTACGTCTGTCTATACATATGTATAATACAATATTTAAAACGTACGTAATAAGTTCGAGTTGGAGCAACATTTCTTCCTATTATTCTTCACAATCATCATCGTCATCATACAATACATACACATTCTTACATACATACATACATAAAATAAAAGCAGAGCATGCAAAACAAAATCCTTGAATAAAGTACCTCGACCACTCACCGAGATCTAATAACGTTGTTAAGCTCCCAAATGTAAAACTGAGATAACTATTATGATATGAACAACTTACCTCGCGCACAGAGAGATATGAGCGTCTTCGCATGACTATTTACAATATCATAATTGATTCCTACGGATTCGACGGGTAACCTCCACAAAATATGCCTCAGGAAGTCCTGGGGTGTTACAGCTGCAACGTCCCATTTTAATTTGCTTAAGACTAGAATTTCCCACTTCTGAAACAAATAAATATAAACGGTAATACTACTGTCTCTTATAATTAAACTGTTCATTTAATTAATTAATATATCAACAAGTTTTCATATTTAAGCGATTTAAAAGATATTTTAACGAAATAATAAAATTGTCAGAAAGATGTTTTCGTTTTGCAATTAACTAGCAGAGATCTCTCTATTCTTATAAGACAATATTTTGGAACTAATTGAATTTTACATTTGTAACTTCTAAAGAAGCCATAATGATCAAGTTAACAACAGGGTTGTGGAAATTGCAAGTGTTCTAATACTACAAATGAATTTCCATCAAGTAAAACTAGTGCGTGTTCATGTATCGCAAGGGTGACCTGCCTATAGTTGGAACGGTCAAAACTGGCATACTCAGCAATAAAATTGTCGCAGTTACTTTTTTCTTTCAACTTACTAACTAGACTAGAGCGTTTGTTGACAGAACGCCTACTTTTACTCACGACATAGAAAAGAGATGTCAGGTAGGAATTGCAGCGGACAGTAATGAAGAAAAAGAAATAACATTACACCACTTAATATGCAACAGAAAGAGATACAGACAAGCACAATTTGAACATGTTACCTGCGTCGGACCTTAAAGAAAATTCAACATTTTTAGGAATTCCAACCAGGCAGTTATAAAGTCGACTCTGATCTTTTATGTACCAAAACAAACTGTAACCGCTGTATCGCTTACTATTATTCGGTTATCTCTGTACTACTCATAAAGCATTTCCTAATTTAACAAGGGCGTTTTGGGAACGCTGCAAATGACTACAGTCCCAAGTAGAAGCAAGAAAGAAGGTACGTCCATTCTCACAGTTAATTTATTACGGACTTTGCCAATTCTGATGGTCCCAACTGTATCTATTATGTTTAACGGACACGCTGGACAGGTCTTTATTACTGTGGAATTTATAAGTGGGACATTATTGGCCTTCTCTTGAAAAAACCGAGGGGTTGTTGAGTGAACCTGTGAAATGTACCTGTTACATTCCTGGCGGATTTAAGAGAAACCACCCCCCATGTTTTCTCAATATTAACAGGTAGTTCGGTCGGAGGTCGCATTCATGCACTGCTTCTTCCGAGAACGACGAAATCGGATCCTTTGACTTCTATACGGCGCTTTTGTACGAGGGTGCGCACATTTCAAGTTTGTGACATTATAATAGAGGCAACAATAGCGAACCGAATACACTGCAGGTTATTTTCCATTGTTAAATTGTATCTGTACGTCAGAAACTGGCGCCGACTATTTTCGCCAAAAAATTGACATCAATAAACAATAACGTGCATCACTTCTAAATACGAATGTATTATTAAATATTATACATATGTATGCCTATATACAGGCGCCAGTCAGATAATTTTTCAGTTTTCCTCTTGAATAGCTATACGTAATATGTATCGAATCTTATCTCATTTAGAAATAGCGCTAATTATGCACGTTATGTATATGTATGCAATTAGTCAGACGTGTTAGGTTTAATTAAATGACAAACATTTAAATCATCGTCATGTCGTGTTTCTTGGTAGCAAGAAGAACTTCCGGAACAAAGCGACCATATGAAATGTATTTATTGTTAATAATTTTTGTGACATGTTAAAGAACACGAAAAGAAATGAACAAATCTGATAACTGATAACATGCCAAATAAGACAAATAAGAAATGGAGTTTAACATGTTTGGTTAGGGTAGGTTAGGTTTCTCAGTGTGTTAATTAATAACTTCTAATATAAATTATACTTCGAACAAGAATTAGTTCCTTCCAATACATATAATAATTAGATTTGTATAAAACGAAGAAAATTGATCCAGGTAAACTTCTGCAAACTGTATTATTTTCACGATTTAGTGCGCAGTTTCAAAAATTCTAGGGCATGCTTTTGGCCTACGCGTCCGGCAATATATACAAACAGAAATTAATAATAGGACACCCTTTATTTGAGCAACGGGTTGTAAAGGAGATAGGGAAACTTCAAGTACAGTATCGAGAAAAGTTAAAAACTTGCATATTTAGATTTTATAGTTTCTAATCCTCCAAATTTTTTAGAAAATATAAAAGAAACAGCAAATAACGAGGCCTATTACTATATATGCTAAATATTAAATTTTTAGGACTAACCATTTTTAAGAATAGGGAAGAGACTGTAGCAGTGAATGATCTTATAGAAATGCTCCTAACCCTTTTGATATACATACGAAAGTGTAGAAACGAACTAGAAGCAAATTAATTTTATAAAACTACACATAAAAACGACTTGCAAACATGTACTTCATTATCATAACACTGCTTTTAAACGTAACGTTATAAGAAGCAACATGCAAAATCTTAAAATTTTCCATCCGCGATTGTCGGTTAAAACGGCAAATGAACTTTTCTTACTCGACGGCTTTTTCTCAATCTTACAAAGTAATATGCGTACAAGAAACGCGGCATAACCAATACTCCGCTGAATTTTGATAAATTTGATTCGTCGAAAGAAAGAGAGAAAGAAAAGCATCATCGTGTAACCACCGATATTTCTATACCGTACTACACACCACCGTCCATCGAACAGCAATAAGTGGATGATGGGATGATATTATTGACGAAGCAGAGAGTGAACGAGGACTCCAGTTTTTGCGGCGAGGACGAACAAGATAGAATAAGAATAAGAAGAAAATAACGAAGAAGACGAAGAAGAAGAAGGGATGAAGGTCGGGTCTTCGTTCGATGGCTTGCACGGAATGTCCATTAGTGGAAGACCAGTCCAGCCTGTTATTCAGCAGATTCATTAAAAGCCGCTATCGACAAATCAAATTAGTGAAATTAAACGACACTCGTCCAGACGTTTCTACCATTCAGTGATGCTTTCTAACCAGCAATCTTCTATCATCTATCGTTTAGTTTAGTACTCATTCACAAACTCTGCTCGTAAACCTCAAAATCTTACATTTCCACACCGTTTCATGATCATAATCTTTATGAATTTCTTCCGCTAACTTATCGAACAAATTTATTGATCGATTCCTGTGGCGCCATTGACGCTTTGGCTTCCATCGTCACAGAAAAACCTTATCTTTAACTGATAATCGTTAAAATAAGTTTACTATGCACCTATTCGTTAAAACTGATTCCTGAATCCATCTGAACATAGAGTCATTCATAATCATTCTTTCTAAATAAAAGAGGTAAATCCACTACCTTATTTTAAGCCAAAAAAGATGAATTATTCAAAAACTGTGAGTAATATAATTAACTCACATGAGTAGAAGTCAAAAAAATTGCGGAAATTGTCTCAAACGCATCGGAAAATTTCGGAATAATTCTGCTGCAATTTCAAATGGAATCATATAAATATATTGTTTAAAGTGGTCTCAGAAATAAAAGTCCAAATGATTAAGATCTAGTATTCTAATATTGTAAATTTTTAATAACTTTTATTTCGAAAACGAAAACATTCGAAAAATTTTGTACTACATTTTCGTAAGGACTCAATACTATTTTGTCAGGAAAGTGAACATACACCATATTATACCAGAAATTTTGTATTGCAAATGTCATGGACGAATCATGGGCCTGCTATTTAAAGAGAAAATTTACTACTTTCTTAAAAAGTTAACCCAATAAGTTTATAAATGTCTAATAATTGTATAATGATACCAAAAAACACAAAACCGTAAACGAAAATCGACAAAAGAAAACAGAAGCAAGAATTACAAAATTAATTACTTCTTGTTTAATTAAGTATTGCAAGTGGCAAATCAATTTCTACTTTAGCGTCGTGTTCCTTATAGAGATATTAAAGCGAAGAGAATTCTAAGGGACGTTATCAGTTTTCTTGGGAACTTATTGCGAGGCTATGTTTCGCTTTTCAAATATTATAAAACTCTGTTCCAGTAAAATTGTGGAATAGGTTAACGAACTACGACAATTAACATTTTATTTTATGTGTTATCTGTCGGTTTAAAGCAATAATTTCAGCAGTTCATAATGTTAATGAAACTGCACAAGGATCCGAATAATAAAATTTATCTGTTATTAGTTTTAATTATTGTTTTATTTCTATTTCTCTACAATATAATAATATAATTGTTTCATGTCGTAATACGTGCAGGAAATATATTCACTTATTTACTTACTAAATTCTGATGAAATTTAAAAAAATTATCGTTAAAGGAAGTAGACATTGCATGCAAGAACTAGAGTGAAAAATTTTACTTATCCATTCTGAAATTTTAACAACGTGCATATATAATCATTTCTTATGAACGACCATCACCATCGTAGTGAAATTGTAAGGTTTCAGCAGATACAATGTATTACATCAACGGTATTGAAAAGATTTGCAATTTAGTAAATTTAATCATAAAACTGAAATTAAATAAGCAACACGACGTAAGTACCTATCTAAATCAGTTAAGTGTTAACCATAGTGATGAAAGTATTTTATAAGAAAATAATTGGCTAAAATATCGTAATTATAAAGAATATTCTTAAGGGGCATTTAATAGCCCCTATACTGTAATATTAATTTGATAGGCAATTGAGGGTCATTTATATGTTTTATGTCGAAAACGGCTATACCATAGTGCAATACAATGTTGTAAACTGCTAAATAAACACTTGTAAATTAACTCCGTTAAGTATCGATGTGTATCTAAGTATTGCAAATTATTATCATTTCCTTTTTCTTTTTCTTCTTGCAACCCCTACATGGAAGTTCCCAAACCAGGTAGATTATTTATATATGCATGGTCTTCAAACATTGACTAATAAACCAGTTAAAGTCGATCAAATTCATTATTAGAGGTACAACCGTAAATAACTACTGCGAACTAAACAAATCAGTATCGTAAAACACAAAAGTGGATAAAGTCTATAATCGCAAGAGAAATCAATTATTTATCTGTTTTCTCCGTACGGCCTGACCGAATGCATGACCACCAGAACTTTTACCGATACAGTTTAGTACGTAGATTATTGCAATCACTTATTAACGCACAACACAATCTTGAAATTAATTAATCCATAACTATCTGATCTTGGCCTGAGTCCTTTTTATTTATGAACTGCTTTTCTTATCGAAGTTTTCGTTTCGAGTTCTAAAACGGGCTGATACAAAGGGATAATAAATTAGTTGTGGCGGGAAGTGGCGTTAAAGAGATGACATTCCTAGATATCTAATACATTAACGGCTTTATGGGCACCACCACCACCACCAGCCTCCAAAGAAACTGTGCCTTGTCAGCTACCCAGTGTTCCTCTAGGAATGCCACGTAATATCCATACATATAGACATATTTAGAAAGAAGAGAAACCTATGAATCAAAGAAAGTGTTAGCAGGTACTTTTCTGACAGGATTCCATGGTAAAACTCCACCCCCGTCGAGATTCTCCGAAGAAGTATTTGCTGAGTTGTACCGATTGATGGATATTTTCGGTGGAATGCAAAGCCAAACAGAAAATATTATTAAATAACTAACCCTCGCAAACAATTAAACAAAAGATAGTTCTGTCATGTTCATTTAACACTTATTCGCTAAAAGGAACTAATAATAATAATAATATGTTTATAAAGCATTATTAAAACCTGATTACAATGTTGAAAGATGCTGATAACCTCCTTAAAGTTTATGAATGGTTTTTTGTACGTTTACATTCGCTCGATAGATACAACACTTATCCTTTTACTGAATTACAATATAATATAAGTAAATAAATTATTGCCAAAAGAATTCTCATTTTACAAATCATTTTCGTTATACTGAAGATGAATTAAATAATTTTACCAAAGCTATTTTCAACGACCCAAGTTGATTATATGTTATTTATCAATTTACTAATTATTCTCTGTCAGAAAAATGATTATCGCTATTTTTACCCCTACAAAATAAGTCAAAGTTTAAGTCAACTTCAATTTTGTTTAATATATTTGCTATTTCATGAAGCTATTGTATAATAAAGAATCCTTTCTACATTTCCCCAGCTAACCCTTAAAGTACTTTTTCAGTATAAATGTTACTTCAAGGAAGAGTGTACAGTGTACACAAAATAAATAATACATACAGTCATACAAAGGTAGAAGTACTACTGTTATTTATAAGTGTAATTCATGTGTATGTACTTATATATGTACAGCAGAGTGCACACCTTTACTCGGTTACGAATTTTTGGTTCATTGTCCTTCGGTTGTTTGCGATACTTATTAACACGTAAAAAATAAAGATGAAGCGGTAGACGTAAAGCCCAAATTAGCGAAACGTCAGCCTAAATCAGCTGATTTTAAAGTTGTGCCACACATTAAGTACAACGACGATACTATATGCAAATTTAACAGAATCGAGCATGGACATAGTTGTCAAACGATACACAATCTTTATCGCATAAGTGAAAAAGTTCTCTAAGAATCAAGTTCATGTATCTGCCAAAACTTCCTGACAAATTTTCTAAAAGAAATTTTCTGGTAATATCTTAAAATAAACAAGTGCAAGAGGTCTCCAAGGATCAAGTCCATGGATGTGATTGCACGACACGTCAAGACTTCCTGTCAAATTTTCTAGAAGAAATTTTTCAGTAACATCTTAAAATAAACAAGTGAAAAGCTCTCCAAGGATCAAGTCCGTGGATATGATTTCTCGGATGTCTCAAAATGAACGTTGAATTTTTATCTTTTTAAATAAACAAGAAAAGACTTCATTTAAACCACGGACTTTCAGTCCGAATGAAAAATACTTTTGTATGTCTCTCGTCAGTTGTGAAATAACTGTGAAAACTTTGGCAACACGGTGTCGTTCTGTTGCTAAGGATTCAGACGTTAAGTAATTCACGTTCCTTATTCATCATCAGCTTTTGGTATTTGGTGGGACCAGCCAGTGATTAGGTATATGAATGGCATATAAATATATATGTGCATGTACGCAATGTTCTTCACAATGAATTCAGAGGAGGTCAAGACAAAGGTCAAACGCGATCAGCTGTATTTGTTATTTTTCTGTTATCACCGTATACATATGTATGTATATAGGAATTAATTAAGGCAGCGACTTTATTTCAACTGACATATTTTTTTGTGATTTCACGATAACACTTAAGGAAGCAAATAAAAATAAACATCTTTCAGTTTTTAGAAATTAGCATTTAGATGTCATATTATACTTATACTTACTTCACCGTTGAACACCGAAATCGATAGATTTGGCTAACAGGAATTTAGAAAACATGGGTACGTTCGCTCAATCTGTGTATGCGTAAAACATTCAAGGGTTTTACATAAAAAACTAAAAATATGAAATTCTTAAATAACACATAATTCTACAATTTTCACAAGAAACACAAAATAGAATATGGAGACCCTATGCAGAGCGTATCGTTTGCGCCATGACGCGTCATCTTATGTAGATTCACCTTTGATTAAACTAATTTTTATACTATCCTGACTGCTAAGTTACCGTTGCTTGTAGAACTAGAAATGAAATGCAAATGGCTTGCGTCGGTCTTCAATATTTATTATCGTATATCTTTTAATGACTATTTTCTTGTTTTGTGAAAAAACAGAAGACACTACATACTTGCTTTATTGCATTTTGTTTGCAAACAACAACAAACTAAAAAAATAATCCATGGGAAATGACCGAATCAAAATTTGCCGATGGAAAACACTTTGGATGCTAACTACCAACGAATCCATGGAAAATCAGACGTAAACGTATTAGCATACCTTTTACCGATAGGCAATAAACTTTCAATTTTAGTCGTTCCGTCATAGGGGCTGACTGTCATAACTATCATGAAGTTAGCACGGAGACCAGTAAATTAAAATAATACGTACGAACCATTATTAAGGATTCTTTTGTTTTTATGTGGGAAATTTTAAATTCCTAGTAATAAATAATCGTGTTAGCCCTGTCGGTGTTCGTCTAAGGAAATTGATAAGCGACTTTTCCTTATTGCTTATTTATTATCGCATAACTCAACGGTTTGATTACAAGAACTTATTAACTACGACATGTGTATATCGCGTATGTAGCTCGTTGGTTTATCGTGAAACAATGTTCCCATAATACGAATCACACAATCTCACAACCCATTGGCGGTAGCGCTACCAAATTAAATACATATTTTCTACCTACGTACCTGCATGATAAAACATAAGAGATCATTGACTAAACATACATACTTTACTTACTATACACTAATTATTCCCTAACAAATACGGCACATGACAGTAAAAGCAAAAGATTATTAATTAAATTAGGAAAACTTAAATACTGATTAGCGAAGGGTTGATGACAACAATCTGAACCTTCAGAACACAATTCCAAATGAATTTGCACATGTTTTATGGATTACAGGTAGATAGTCATTTCTAGTTCGCTTTATGCATGGGGGTTTTTCCATTTTCGCTATTTTTAGGATTCCGTAACTCAAAAAGATAAAAGAAACCCATTTAGGTTCACTTCGTTGTTCATTTGTCTATTTTCCTGTTAGTTACCAAGGTGCAATCCCTTGGACGGCTGAAGAGGACCCTAGTTGGTCCTAGAACGGCCTGAGGTAGAGGGGTTTTAGTCGGTAGATCCGAGGACTTCTTCCTCGGGAATCCGACACTACCCAGTCGTACGGACGGCTGGGTATCTTTTGAAGATTTCCCCTCTTCCACGAAAACATAAAAAAAAACCCTTGGAGTTGCAAAAAAGTGAAACTTATAAGTCAACAGCACTCACAAAGGAATCAAAGCCTATAGGATACTGCCAGTTGATCTACAATTGTGAAATTTGGCATTATCTTATACCACAAATAAAGGGGAAATCCAAATACACCCTGGGTGTGCGAGTCCCACTTGAACTTGACCGGTTTTTTTGTTGAATGAAAAAGAAAATCGATTTAGTTGGTAGGTATGCATAAAAGCATGACTTTAAGACTATTTGTTTTAAAAGATAAGAGCGATTCCTACTCCCAATTCTATTTTTATTCGGAGAGATCAAGTGGGATTATAAACCGTGTTATCGTTCAAAGACTGACTACGGGATAAAGGATCAATTTCTTCGGCAATCAAAAGAAAGCTCTCCGGCGCACTGCTCAAGAGGTAAAGTTACGATTTCTCTCAGATCTCACAGTGATAACGGACAAATATTAGGAAATCCATTGTCGCCTGAAGTTTGTTCGTTCCTAGACAAACTTCCTGTGGATAACGAACTCCCGAAGGTTAACCGTCATATTTTTATCAGAAGAATCGAACCTCACTAGAATTCATTGATTTTTATTATGAATCGGCTTATGTTAACATACCGGTAAAGTTCACCAGCTTGAGTACATATATCATACCTACACACTTAAAATATCACCATTTACCACCGACGGCTGATATGTCTACAAGGTCTTGAAAGTTCATGTACCCACTTCTAATTGTTGCAAAAGTGAAAAACATTTGCTAATTTTATGATCATGTTGAAAATTTATCGAAAAGATTATTGTGGTACGTCGCTGCTTTCCACGAGATTTTCCATTTCGAAAGTCCTTATACGTACTTATTTAATTTAAATACGAATTCAGTTTATTTTTTGATTCAGAAAAAACTTGGTTGCATAGAATGGAAATTAAGAAATCCTTTATGTAATTTTTCAAAAGGCTATTACGAAATTCCTAGACTTTTTCTTCGCGCACTGTCACCACTCATAAGCTAAAGACCCAGTAAGTCTCTTACTTTTGTATGATGATTTGTCGTAATGATTTGATTGCAAAATACATTCTAAATACTAGAGAAATAGTGGCGCTATTGTTTTTCTTCAAGTTGGTTAATGTGATACTTATTCGTCGTGTTAAATAGTTCTTAAACTACAACATGATATCGATTAGACAGCGTAAAACAGGTTCTAAATTACATAGAATTAATCGAATCCTTTTAAAGTACTACATGGTAATAATTCCTTAAATGGGACAATGGTTTGTTTACCACAAATACCACATAGCGCACATTTTTCTTCGAAATAGTTACTACAATTTCAGCTACAAACTACAAATTGTACAGAGAGCGAAAGAGATCAGCAAAATTAGAATTGAAACTGAAAAGGATTTATAATTTTTAATCAATATCCCTCGGTTTTATATAATTGTAGATCGTAGATGGGTCTGCCATGGTGGTCTGTATGGTTTGGTATTCATGCTGGTATGGATGTGTATACCCTTGTACACGTTTTTAAACACGTCTCTGTATGTGCACCACAAGGCACTTATGATACAAACGCGTATGAAGGCAAACCTCTTCCGAGAAAATTTAAATTCATGGGTGCTTGTATTTTCTTGAATGGTACCGCACACTAAACATGAAGACGGCCAATTCGATTAAATAGCTCTTCTAATGAAAGGAAATACTAGTCTATTAGCAGTGGTATGCCACATAAGACACAGGTATGGATTTTGCCGACGATTTTATTTCATCAGTTTGTTGATTTTAAGATTAATAAGACGATGGAGATTTTGTCGATGATGATTTTATGCAAGTACCTATATACCAGAGATGTGATTTATTTGAAATGCTTGCAGTTAAAATGCAAATACAAAATAAAAAATACTTTTTTTTATTCTGAATAACTGATTATTTAACTCAAAGGCAAAAAACTAGCAAAATAATTTAGCAATAAATAGATTTATAATGCTCTATAAATGTAAAATAACAACTTTTTGTTTTGATGACCTACAAGTGTCATACAGGCTCGGTAAAACTTATCTCTTATAAAGTAGTCTTATCAGTCACAAATATACAATTATTATACCTTGAAAATAGAAACTATTTCACCAAGCATTTAATTTAATGATAAGAAGTCCTGGCGCCATTTAAATAATTCTTTGAGTGTCTTTATTTATGTTGAAATACTTGAACGCACGAGGAAACGTTTAAGAATAAGATATCAATTGTTGTTGATCACTTACCCTGAGTTGCTCTATGGTGATACTGTGATCGGTATAAAAGACTAATGTTTGGGCAGGTAATGGTCTNAAACATTACTACTGCGTTATTTAAATGGGAAATAGAAAATTACAAAACGCAACACAACATCTAGGGATAGTCTATCGATTTTTCAAGTTTACGTACATAGTTGCTTATTGCTATCAATGTATCGATAACTACCGACAATTATCGAATATATCGATATGTCGATAACTATCGATATATTGATAAAGATGTCGATAGTTATCAGTTGCTTATTGCTATCAATGTATCGATAACTACCGACAATTATCGAATATATCGATATGTCGATAACTATCGATATATTAATAACTATCGTAGTAGTTCTCTTTAAATATCGATATATCAATAGTTGTCGATAATTATAGAGATTCTTATGCAACAAACCCTTAAAAACCTATCCATAAAATTCATTGCTAAAGGGAATACTTCGTCTTGACAGCTTTGTTCTTCGCAAACCTGCAACAGAAAAATGATCGGTGTTAGAACCCGACTAGAATTTATAGGGTACTTGCCCCCATGTAGTGTGCGGGGCTCATGTGGCTAACGAAGGGCATGCCGATATAGGGATTTCCCCGTAGATTCCTCAAAAAAATCCCACCAAAAAAAAAGTAGTGATACTAAAATGAGGATTGCCTTATAGGTTTATTCATATGAGTCTGAAGGAGCAAAACTATCACATGTATAATTATTACAATTAAATCTACCTTATGGGGGCTCGATGAAGCAAATCCGTTTGAAAATAAAATGAAAAAACTTAATAATAATACCCTTCCCAATTATGTCGTCGTTTCAATGAAATCTTTTACATTGCAACGAACCAACAAGTGTGCTTCTTGATATTGCTATTATAAGACAACTGAAATTAGATGCATCAAATTGAACAACAGTAAAACGATTGCAATTTGAAGTATTATTGACTACAAAACAGCTCAATAACACAATCTTACTTAAGAGCAAACAAATTTTAGAAATAAGTGATATATGTATATATTGTATTTTTTTTCATCCTTTTCCAATTACGTACTTTTAAATACATTGCACATTTAATATAGATCAATATGGCCCTTTACAAAATGTAATTTAAATGAATTTTTTCGAAGATTTACAGGCTTCAAATGCAGGGACATAGCGGTTGTGGCGGTACCGGCCG
>NW_020439067.1:254385-279082 GCF_000699045.2 Agrilus planipennis | reverse complement strand
AGACTATTTATAAATAATTATCAAAATTCACTTTTCAACTTTACAGCATAACTAAACTATGTGCTCATACAGTCAGTATTAGTGCTGGGAGAAAATATCGATAGTTATCGATGAATATCGATATATTTTGATAACTATCGATATATGACGGCTAGACTACGTATGAGACGTTGTTTACAGAACGTTAATTTCCTACAAATAATACTTTGCCAAATCTTGTACACTTATTACTTTCCAATTTCAACATTAAAAAAGAAACATTACTACTGCGTTATTTAAATGGGAAATAGAAAATTACAAAACGCAACACAACATCTAGGGATAGTCTATCGATTTTTCAAGTTTACGTACATAGTTGCTTATTGCTATCAATGTATCGATAACTACCGACAATTATCGAATATATCGATATGTCGATAACTATCGATATATTAATAACTATCGTAGTAGTTCTCTTTAAATATCGATATATCAATAGTTGTCGATAATTATAGAGATTCATCGATAACTACCGATTTATCGATATTTTTTTTGTTATCAATACTAATCGATATTCTATAGAGCTTTCTATCAGTAACTTTAATGTAAGGGTTTAGTCGTCAAAAAAATACTTATTTTCATTAGTTTCTTTTTTAAATAAATTCAATTTAGCGACTTTAAAGTTACAACAGTTGCCCCCTTTTCCTGTAGCACACATCCTGTGATCCCTGGAAGCGCATGAAAATAAGGAAAGAACAATTTATCTTTATGGCCATTTAAAGTTCTCAAACACGACTAAAAATTTTAAAGTGATGAGTTCATTCTTGGTGTTAACAGGACATTAGTCCAAAGCGCTTACATATAAAGGTAACGGAGAAAAATTTTCACGTGATAACAAAAAGAACCAACAGCAATTAATACTGTTACGGCCGATATCTAAAAATGTGTCAACTCTTGATACAATTTGAGGGTTTTTGTTTCCTTATTTATGTATATTTATACATATAATTTAATCAGAGAAATTAAGTAATTAACCCAAATTGTTGCAACCTCCATTTAGATAAGGTCACATCAGGAATTCATTTTCGTTATAATTTTATTAAGTCAATAGATAAGTAGTCCCTTTAAAGATAATTCCTTTTAAACGTGTTATCATTATCTGAGAAACACTTTTATACTTGAAAACGAGTTATTTTTTTTTAAACATTCAACTCTGTTGTTATGTACATACTTAGACGATTCATCAATTCACAACAGTGCAAAACCAACAATTCGCAATTCAATTAAAACGATTCGGAAATTAAAAAACATTGCATCCATTTCTAGTAAATACCTTTCCTACATAAATAGAAGTCATCCCAAGTAATTAATGAACAAAATGAATATTTTGTAATCATCCTAAGAGAGCTAGGACATTTACTAATGATGTTGTTTACAGGAATGTTTAAATTGACCTTCTTCGTAAATAAAAACCTGTGCTGGTCAAACTCAGGCCTCACGTCGTTAATTCTTTTATATCTCAAACAATATCAATTAAAAGATTGAAAAATAATCATTTAACTCGTATTATTGATTGATTTTAAGTTATGTAGATTGTAGTCAATGGTCAATGTCATAAGTTAAAGGAAGTTTTATAGAATTTTTCATTTCAAATTGATGTAAAGCTAGTATCGAAGTGGATCAATATTACAGATATACCATGCATTGACCGCCAGGTTAATTAATTTAGCAATTGGTCAAAAAATTTACACGGCAAATTAGCAAAGAAGTTCCCACCACTTCTGAGAATTTAATTAACCGATAGAGGAATTTTCAAAGTGTAATAATCTTTATGGTGGTCTAATAATTATTAAAATGTTACGCTCGTTACTGGTACAAATCACGGAGCAAAAAACACATTACGTAAAAGCGGTCACGGTGATTTAAACTCTTTGTCGACCGTAGGCCAAGTCCTACGTATCAAATCAAATTAGAAGACACAGTTGAGATTTAAGCGATGCGCTAAACCGAGCAGGTGAGTGTCACAACAACAACGAGTGAATTAAGAGTGTTTTAAAAATTTAAATGCCTCCAAAAATCACCGATGCATTCTCTCACTCGCTCTATCTCGTCTAATAACAACAATAACAATGAGAGAAAATTGATCTTCCAAATTGGACTGAAGGTTCACGTAATCGTGAGTTGAGACCATGGCAGATTTTCTAGTCAATTTTTGCTAACTGCGGGTCCGCGCTCAAGGCCAAGCAGGACAATGGCCCAGTTGACAGGGGCTCCACAAGGGAATATACATTAACTATCATACACCTATTTGGATTCGTTTTTTTACGCTCAGCAAGCTGGACATGACCAAATATTTCAATTTAAAACTACATTCAAACTTTTCGCTTTAATAATGACAAGAGCGATGATTTTATTGATAATGTTTCTCGAAATGAAAATTGAATCCTTGATAGTTAACTTATTTAAAAACAGATGAGTTACAGAAATATTTTTTTCATTTTGCCAATGCAAAAAAATCTTGAATTAACATATTACGTAAAGAAGTACGTTTCTTATCAATAGTGACAAGAAAATTCATTATCATTACTGGATTTAGCGCGAATTGTGCATGTAAAGTAATGGCTGCGTGAACGAACTTTGTATTTTCTAGTAGGCTTATGTGTAAATGTTTATTATCAAGTAGAATTTCATGTGATTAAATTGTTTCTGAAAAATTGCTTTAAACTTACGCGAATAAAAACAAGGGTAAAATCCTAGGCCGACTAGTGGAGATACATGCTCTTACCTCCATCATCCAATCGGCAACGATTTTTCTCATTTGAACGGTCACCTCGGTCTGCACAGTAGGAAAACAATTGGAAAGAAGGGCATATCGCTCTTCGATCTTCAAAATATTAACTAGCACGCGCTTGGTGAGCAAAACTTTGTCCGGATAGGCCCTGTTTTCTGGCGTTTCGCAACAGAACAAGTCCATCATATTTGCAGTCCAAAGATTAATTTTATTGTTTCTTTTTGTTTTTTTTTACTGTTGTATCTTTCAAGTTCCAATACCGCACGTATATTTGAATCACAGACAAGTACACTACAGTTTGTTTATTATAATAACTACACGGTAACAGTAAAAAAAGAATTAAAATGCTTTTCGAGTTGTGGAAATGACTGTGGTTTGAAAACCAGAGCGCACAGCTGATCTCAGTCAAGAATTGGATAGCTTTGCTGCAGCGACACTCAGTGGTCGGAAGCAAATGATGATTGCCGGCTTTTCCACGATAAGCTGAGCCGGTATCTCTGCCACTTGTACCCCCACTACGACACTAGCAGCCAGGATTCCCGCTCCTTCGAGCCTTGGGCTCTCTACGTATTATGCCATATCGCCCATTGTGGTGCTTTTAATCCTTTGCCGCTGATTTCAAGCCCAACCAGCAAGATGTTTTACCGCCATTCATAAAGAATTCCATACCGACTGAAATTAACAAATTGCCACTTGCCACGACGACGTATCGCGTTAAAAAAAAACTGCTTCCAGATAAAATAACGAATTTGTTTAAATTTATTGTAAACTTCATTTAACACCATTACAATCTTTAACAACGTAATAAAACCGTACAATAAATATTAAACACGACTTGGAAAACTGTTTCAGTTGGTTTATCAGTATCTTCACTAATCATTCTATACGTATTTCGCCTTCTTCAGGAGCTTTTAATTAATGGCAAGATTTAGGATAGGGAATGAGTGTAGAGGATGTAGATATTGAAAATAAGAAGAAAAATGACGATGTGCAAGTCGAGACAAATAGGAAGAAGTGTTTTTCTTTTGTTTCACTACGAGCTGCAATGATTTTTTTATTTGTACTTAATTATTTCAAAGTAGTCGACAATCAAAAAAAGACTACAGTAGGAATAGGGATAACAAGCTGTGAATAATGGATATAATTTAAGGGTGCGTACATTAAAAGTGAATTAGGATTGGCGCTTAGGATATAACAGAATGTAAGAGATGTATGTAAAAAATAACTTTGGTTAAATAAAATATGAAGATTGGAAAAACTTTGGCGGTTGTTGTAGAACAAACAGAATAGCTCAAAACCCCAACGCCAAAACACGACATTGTAGTTGTTCGAAGCACTTTTCGGTACCAAGGTTACCTTCTTCAGGGACTGAAGTGAATTGTTCCTTGTTACCTTGTTACTGAAAAGTGCTTCGGACAACTACAGTGTCGTGTTTTAGCGTTGGGGTTTTGAGCTATTTTGTTTGTTCTATTTGGTTGAATAAAATTGAGTATTTTTGGTACATTATTAGATTAAACACCCTAAACGTTGCTTCATTTGTTCGTCTATAACTATTAGTTAAAAATGTTTCAAATATTCACCCACATTTGTTCAAATGCAGTATCTATAATGTCGGTATGTAGATTGTTCTATTTAGTTGAATAAAATTGAGTATTTTTGGTACATTATTAGATTAAACACCCTAAACGTTGCTTCATTTGTTCGCCTATAACTATTAGTNCTTGTCCTAGGAGGCAACCTCATGGGGCCCACAAGAGCTAGTGTGGCTACCCACTTAGGGACCTTGCCTGCATCCCCTCAAAATTCTAGCCTTGAAACGCAGAAAATCATAACTCTTCAAGAACCCACTTAGGCAGTGGCATAAACCGCACACTTTTTGGCACAAGCATTTAAAACATGGAAAGAATGAAGAATATCTTCAGTAAGCAAGCGATAATTCCATTTATAAATGACAAAGTTATTGAGTAACCGTTTTCTTTTCTTTTTTCATCAGCCATTACATGATGTGTTCGTTATTTTATTCACGTCTTGAATACATATCAAGTACGTATGTACATTAATAATTTTGAAAGTTTATCAAGTGACAGGAAACCACATGCTAAACGGCAGTTATCTACACACACTAACCTTGGTAGTTGAAATATATTTCATGTGGAAACGATGGGAGTAATTCGAAATCGGAAATTCTAAAGGCAATTTTCAGTACAATCCATCCTTCAGGATTATGTGTTATTCTTGAACAAGCTCACGCGTATAAACGGATATCTACGTATATGAACAGGATATTATGCATCCTGACATTAAATTAGTAGAGTATTTTGAAGTATTCTGACTTATTATGGAGTATAACTTAGCAGTATCTCGTTAAGTTTAAATTAGAGATATGCCGGTACCAAATTTGGATATGGTACTCGGTGAATCCGGCACTTTTTTTAGGTTCCGATCGGGATAGGATAATGACGTAAGGTACCGAGCAACACCAGCAACAATAATTATAATAAGTATAACAAAAACCTTAATTAATAAAAATTGGTAATTAAGATTGTATTATGATCGGTCGTTTGTCCTGATTTGTATTATTTATTGATTACTATACTTAATTATTTTTTATTTCGATATAGTTTTATATTCACTTTATCTATGACGCAACTGTTACAATTTCTGTCGCTGGTTAATATATCAGGTTTTGATAAACGATCACACTAGTAATATTTTGTCACCCTGCAGATTTTAGTGTTTATAAACACTATACACTAGTTTCAAAGGACTCAACTCAACCCTCTAGTTAAAAATCCGCCAACCAAAAATAAAATTTTGCAAAGAAAACGGTGATGTTTTGTAATTCATATTTACAATAATATTGAAATACAGAAAAGTTAATGGAGAATATGTAACTTGTAAAGCATACCATCGACGTAAAAAGTTTAATGAATGCTAAAAGAATCAGTTCTACAAGCAGGATTTTGGATACGTCTGCAAACATCGAATGTAAAATTCATGATAATTTTTGAAAAGATTACTTATTGATTATTGGACAGTCAACACCCTGTATCTTTCATGGGGATGAAGCAAATATACTTGAAGGGTGGTGTATTTCTAAACGATAATATGTATCTATGTATAAGAAAACCACGTCATTCACAATCTTGTAATGGCGATACACAAACGTACCTAACATCCATCAGCTGTTTGGCTTTACCTAATTTGTTCAAGCTTTTGCAATGTATGTCTTTTTTAATTTATCATTTTTAGATAATACAAATGATAAGAGAAGGCGCCGTCAGTTACCTAGCTAAAGTATAACAATAAGGTTTGATTAGAAAAAAACAGCTGATAACAGGGAAAACACTCCTTTTTTTACTTTAGTTGAGACTCAAAAACATTTAATAATTAATTCGTAATACAATACAGCGAAAACCATTTCGCAAAGGGTTATCTTGAACCAGACTATTTATAAATAATTATCAAAATTCACTTTTCAACTTTACAGCATAACTAAACTATGTGCTCATACAGTCAGTATTAGTGCTGGGAGAAAATATCGATAGTTATCGATGAATATCGATATATTTTGATAACTATCGATATATGACGGCTAGACTACGTATGAGACGTTGTTTACAGAACGTTAATTTCCTACAAATAATACTTTGCCAAATCTTGTACACTTATTACTTTCCAATTTCAACATTAAAAAAGAAACATTACTACTGCGTTATTTAAATGGGAAATAGAAAATTACAAAACGCAACACAACATCTAGGGATAGTCTATCGATTTTTCAAGTTTACGTACATAGTTGCTTATTGCTATCAATGTATCGATAACTACCGACAATTATCGAATATATCGATATGTCGATAACTATCGATATATTGATAACTATCGTAGTTGTTCTCTTTAAATATCGATATATCAATAGTTGTCGATAATTATAGAGATTCATCGATAACTACCGATTTATCGATATTTTTTTTGTTATCAATACTAATCGATATTCTATAGAGCTTTCTATCAGTAACTTTAATGTAAGGGTTTAGTCGTCAAAAAAATACTTATTTTCATTAGTTTCTTTTTTAAATAAATTCAATTTAGCGACTTTAAAGTTACAACAGTTGCCCCCTTTTCCTGTAGCACACATCCTGTGATCCCTGGAAGCGCATGAAAATAAGGAAAGAACAATTTATCTTAATGGCCATTTAAAGTTCTCAAACACGACTAAAAATTTTAAAGTGATGAGTTCATTCTTGGTGTTAACAGGACATTAGTCCAAAGCGCTTACATATAAAGGTAACGGAGAAAAATTTTCACGTGATAACAAAAAGAACCAACAGCAATTAATACTGTTACGGCCGATATCTAAAAATGTGTCAACTCTTGATACAATTTGAGGGTTTTTGTTTCCTTATTTATGTATATTTATACATATAATTTAATCAGAGAAATTAAGTAATTAACCCAAATTGTTGCAACCTCCATTTAGATAAGGTCACATCAGGAATTCATTTTCGTTATAATTTTATTAAGTCAATAGATAAGTAGTCCCTTTAAAGATAATTCCTTTTAAACGTGTTATCATTATCTGAGAAACACTTTTATACTTGAAAACGAGTTATTTTTTTTTAAACATTCAACTCTGTTGTTATGTACATACTTAGACGATTCATCAATTCACAACAGTGCAAAACCAACAATTCGCAATTCAATTAAAACGATTCGGAAATTAAAAAACATTGCATCCATTTCTAGTAAATACCTTTCCTACATAAATAGAAGTCATCCCAAGTAATTAATGAACAAAATGAATATTTTGTAATCATCCTAAGAGAGCTAGGACATTTACTAATGATGTTGTTTACAGGAATGTTTAAATTGACCTTCTTCGTAAATAAAAACCTGTGCTGGTCAAACTCAGGCCTCACGTCGTTAATTCTTTTATATCTCAAACAATATCAATTAAAAGATTGAAAAATAATCATTTAACTCGTATTATTGATTGATTTTAAGTTATGTAGATTGTAGTCAATGGTCAATGTCATAAGTTAAAGGAAGTTTTATAGAATTTTTCATTTCAAATTGATGTAAAGCTAGTATCGAAGTGGATCAATATTACAGATATACCATGCATTGACCGCCAGGTTAATTAATTTAGCAATTGGTCAAAAAATTTACACGGCAAATTAGCAAAGAAGTTCCCACCACTTCTGAGAATTTAATTAACCGATAGAGGAATTTTCAAAGTGTAATAATCTTTATGGTGGTCTAATAATTATTAAAATGTTACGCTCGTTACTGGTACAAATCACGGAGCAAAAAACACATTACGTAAAAGCGGTCACGGTGTTTTAAACTCTTTGTCGACCGTAGGCCAAGTCCTACGTATCAAATCAAATTAGAAGACACAGTTGAGATTTAAGCGATGCGCTAAACCGAGCAGGTGAGTGTCACAACAACAACGAGTGAATTAAGAGTGTTTTAAAAATTTAAATGCCTCCAAAAATCACCGATGCATTCTCTCACTCGCTCTATCTCGTCTAATAACAACAATAACAATGAGAGAAAATTGATCTTCCAAATTGGACTGAAGGTTCACGTAATCGTGAGTTGAGACCATGGCAGATTTTCTAGTCAATTTTTGCTAACTGCGGGTCCGCGCTCAAGGCCAAGCAGGACAATGGCCCAGTTGACAGGGGCTCCACAAGGGAATATACATTAACTATCATACACCTATTTGGATTCGTTTTTTTACGCTCAGCAAGCTGGACATGACCAAATATTTCAATTTAAAACTACATTCAAACTTTTCGCTTTAATAATGACAAGAGCGATGATTTTATTGATAATGTTTCTCGAAATGAAAATTGAATCCTTGATAGTTAACTTATTTAAAAACAGATGAGTTACAGAAATATTTTTTTCATTTTGTCAATGCAAAAAAATCTTAAATTAACATATTACGTAAAGAAGTACGTTTCTTATCAATAGTGACAAGAAAATTCATTATCATTACTGGATTTAGCGCGAATTGTGCATGTAAAGTAATGGCTGCGTGAACGAACTTTGTATTTTCTAGTAGGCTTATGTGTAAATGTTTATTATCAAGTAGAATTTCATGTGATTAAATTGTTTCTGAAAAATTGCTTTAAACTTACGCGAATAAAAACAAGGGTAAAATCCTAGGCCGACTAGTGGAGATACATGCTCTTACCTCCATCATCCAATCGGCAACGATTTTTCTCATTTGAACGGTCACCTCGGTCTGCACAGTAGGAAAACAATTGGAAAGAAGGGCATATCGCTCTTCGATCTTCAAAATATTAACTAGCACGCGCTTGGTGAGCAAAACTTTGTCCGGATAGGCCCTGTTTTCTGGCGTTTCGCAACAGAACAAGTCCATCATATTTGCAGTCCAAAGATTAATTTTATTGTTTCTTTTTGTTTTTTTTTACTGTTGTATCTTTCAAGTTCCAATACCGCACGTATATTTGAATCACAGACAAGTACACTACAGTTTGTTTATTATAATAACTACACGGTAACAGTAAAAAAAGAATTAAAATGCTTTTCGAGTTGTGGAAATGACTGTGGTTTGAAAACCAGAGCGCACAGCTGATCTCAGTCAAGAATTGGATAGCTTTGCTGCAGCGACACTCAGTGGTCGGAAGCAAATGATGATTGCCGGCTTTTCCACGATAAGCTGAGCCGGTATCTCTGCCACTTGTACCCCCACTACGACACTAGCAGCCAGGATTCCCGCTCCTTCGAGCCTTGGGCTCTCTACGTATTATGCCATATCGCCCATTGTGGTGCTTTTAATCCTTTGCCGCTGATTTCAAGCCCAACCAGCAAGATGTTTTACCGCCATTCATAAAGAATTCCATACCGACTGAAATTAACAAATTGCCACTTGCCACGACGACGTATCGCGTTAAAAAAAAACTGCTTCCAGATAAAATAACGAATTTGTTTAAATTTATTGTAAACTTCATTTAACACCATTACAATCTTTAACAACGTAATAAAACCGTACAATAAATATTAAACACGACTTGGAAAACTGTTTCAGTTGGTTTATCAGTATCTTCACTAATCATTCTATACGTATTTCGCCTTCTTCAGGAGCTTTTAATTAATGGCAAGATTTAGGATAGGGAATGAGTGTAGAGGATGTAGATATTGAAAATAAGAAGAAAAATGACGATGTGCAAGTCGAGACAAATAGGAAGAAGTGTTTTTCTTTTGTTTCACTACGAGCTGCAATGATTTTTTTATTTGTACTTAATTATTTCAAAGTAGTCGACAATCAAAAAAAGACTACAGTAGGAATAGGGATAACAAGCTGTGAATAATGGATATAATTTAAGGGTGCGTACATTAAAAGTGAATTAGGATTGGCGCTTAGGATATAACAGAATGTAAGAGATGTATGTAAAAAATAACTTTGGTTAAATAAAATATGAAGATTGGAAAAACTTTGGCGGTTGTTGTAGAACAAACAAAATAGCTCAAAACCCCAACGCCAAAACACGACATTGTAGTTGTTCGAAGCACTTTTCGGTACCAAGGTTACCTTCTTCAGGGACTGAAATGAACTGTTCCTTGTTACCTTGTTACCGAAAAGTGCTTCGGACAACTACAGTGTCGTGTTTTGGCGTTGGGGTTTTGAGCTATTTTGTTTGTTCTATTTAGTTGAATAAAATTGAGTATTTTTGGTACATTATTAGATTAAACACCCTAAACGTTGCTTCATTTGTTCGCCTATAACTATTAGTTAAAAATGTTTCAAATATTCACCCACATTTATTCTAATGCAGTATCTATAATGTCGGTATGTAGATAGATCTAATAGTTAAAATTATCACAATTAGATCGCAAAAACCTACCTTGAAGAAGCCTCTTAACTAGAAGCGGATTGATTTCCAACACTATTTTGGCTTTTACACATTGTGATTTTGAGCTACGTTTTCATAATCAGAATAGGTACATACATATGCAGGTTCTAATTAAAATTAAATGCAATTTATCGAACTCAATTTAATTTGACTTTCGATCAAGAACATTTACAACACAACTGCATGATAGAAATCATTAAGGACTAGTCAAAAATATCTCTACAATAATATGTGTACATATTAACTTTAACTGTCGACGATTGCACAACAGAAAATACACGTGGTTCAATAGAGAGAAGAGACGGACACTTGTAAGTGTGTAAACTTTAAACATTGAGAAATATGCTGTCTTCGAGTTGTTAATCAGCTACAGGTTCAGTGTTAATATTTTTAAACGGGCCAGATACATAAACATATGCTTTCTAACATCCTATAACTTTAATTAAACGCAAGGATCATGATTAACAACCTTGTGGATAGTCGGAATAATCAACACGTTCTATTGCACAGGCAAACACACCGCATGTAGAAAATTATTTAACAATTTTTTTATGAAACTATATCAGACATTAGTTCTCAAAATATGCTGACAGAAATTTCCTTCATCTTCACATTTAAAATTTCAAATAGAGGAAATTGTACAAACGAAGTAATTACCATGAAAGTCAAATAGCCGAAAGTTTCAGAAATGCTCAGTTTGAAACCACCTAGAAATCCCATTAAAAAGAAATCTAAAATTTCAAAAAAGCTCAATTTGAAACCACCTAGAAGTCACATTAAAAATAAAACTTAAGTTTCAGAAAAGCTCAGTTTGAAACCACCTAGAAGTCACACTACAAAGAAAACTAAAGTTTCAGAAAAGCTCAATTTGAAACCACCTAGAAGTCACATTAAAAAGAAAACTTAAGTTTCAGAAAAGCTCATTTTGAAACCACCTAGAAATCCCATTAAAAAGAAATCTAAAGTTTCAAAAAAGGTTAATTTGAAACCACCTAGAAGTCATATTAAAAAGAAAACTTAAGTTTCAGAAAAGCTCATTTTGAAACGACCTACAAGTCCCATTAAAAATAAAACTAAAGTTTCAGAAAAGCTCAATTTGAAACCACCTAGAAGTCTCATTAAAAAGAAAACTAAAGCTTCAGAAAAGCACAATTTGAAACCACCTAGAAATCCCATTAAAAAGAAAACTAAAGTTTCAGAAAAGCACAATTTGAAACCACCTAGAAATCCCATTAAAAAGAAAACTAAAGTTTCAGAAAAGCTCAATTTGAAACCACCTAGAAATCCCATTAAAAAGAAAACTAAAATCTCGAAAAAGCTCAATTTGATTATCTCGTCAGTTATACAAGTTTGGTCAAAGATACGCTAAGAAAGCAGTGTCATAAATTCGTTCTCAGCAATCGCGTTTTGGTTTGTATGTTCCTATACACACGCTACCCAATTTATTATTTACTCCTAATGTGTTGTTAAAAAATATTTTCGGTCTAATTGAATACATGGCTAGACCGTCTAGAGTCTGGTCGGTCGCACAGGAAGAAGACTTCATATTAGGTCAAGGGTTTCAGCGATATATACCATTGGATTAAATCCAGTTTATACGAGGAACGGTCCAAAAGTAATAACATTTACGTGATACATCAATATGACTAAGTATATTTACTGATTTACAAAATGTGTAGACAAATAATAATAAAGTTTTTTGTCAATAATCCGGCATCTTAAGTGGGTTTGCCAGGGCTTTAAAGTAAGTTCTTTTAGTGACTTCTTCTGTTACAAGTTTTTAGCTCTGCTCCAAAGCTACATTGTCCAAAGCTATAACCTTTTCGCTTCATAATCATTCGCATGATCCGGCCGGAAAATTTTTGTGCTTGAGCTCGTATTCAACTCATTGTCAGTCTATTCCGCTAAAAGTTTAAGCAATTGATGCGCCGTAGTTGTCTACACGTATACATATATGTATGAGACAGACACATATGTGTACATGTGCATTATGTATGCAGACATTTAAAATTTAAAGGGCCGTCCATCTAAACCTCTAGCATCGGTTTGTTACTTACGAATTTATATTTGTATATGTACGTATGAATGTATGCATGTATTTATGTATACGTATGTGTATACTGTCACATGACTTCCCGTACAAACTCGTCGGAATAAGCGTAGGACCGCAGTGGCCAAAACAGTGTGAAAACCGAATATCATTCCGAAATAATTACTCACTCACCTTTGGTATTAAACACTGACCTCATATGTACATTAATAGTCTTAATGTCATAGCAAATCTATGCAGAAATAGCAACGTAATTTTGCCAAAAATTTAATTTTTTTGTAAGTAAGATACCTGCTACTAATAAATAATTAATGGTTAATTAACTACGTTTATAGATTTTTGTGATGATACAAGCTCCCATCAGTGACGTACGGTCCAAATGGGTCCTCAAGGAGTAACAATCTCACTGAAATTTAAAAAAATTTACTTCTTCAAAGGGTTTACACTCGGGCTCATGAGAGTCTTGCTACGCCACTGATTGATCTCATTGAAATTATGCAACCAAATAAACAAAATGTGTTAGCAGCGTATAGTTTTACCGTTTCTTTGTTTTTGTTGAGACAGCGCAATTTAATACGAGTGAGGTTAAAACGTGGCATTTACCCTTGACGGATGGGACGCCCTGTATATAAATATAGACAATTTAATCTCCACAAATTGTTAAATTTCTGCTATATAATATCATTGTATCTATTGCAATTATTTATTGTTGTATCAATCATTGTTCAGATAGATACCTGTTTGTTTTCGATTCGCGGACATTTAAACTTTAAAGGTCCCTCACTATGTTTTCCGTCTACTTAAACAATCCAAACTGTAAATATCATATGACAATCATATGTTCAAGTATCAATGTTGGCACATTCAATAAATATCTTGATGATTCGACAGACGTCGGGGAATCGTATTTCACCTCTTATTACGCAGAAAATTAGTAGTAAAAGGAATTTGCAATTGCGATACTTTTGATGCAAACGAAAAAGAAAATCAAGTGGACATTGACCGGATGGGCTTATTAAACAAACTTTTAAGTGAAAAACATAAAATTTTTGTTATGCATTAGATGTTGAGTAATCGCAAATTGCTTATAAACAAGGTTATTAATACTTGTGATGGTTCATACAGAAACATACATAAATAATGCAGATTCAGAGTAGAGAATGGAGACTGTCTTCAAGGAATAAATCAACTAAAAGAGTTTACCTTGTAAGATATTTAATGTAAAGGAAATATGTGCTTTTATAGTAAATTTCAGTTTTGTTTTAACAAAAATGCTTTCACTAGAAAATATAACATGAGAGATAAATCAATCATTCAAGGAAATATTCAAATTAACAAGCAATAAGTATCGACTAGAATATGTAAGGATTCAATCAAATCATTTTAAAAGCTTTAGAATTTAATAATTAAAATCATCCTTAATTATTGTTTAAAATTCCTTTAAAATTAACTAATTCAAACATACCAGAAATTGGTATCTATGACTTGATATTATCCTTCCGGCGTCCTTAACCCATGGTTAATGGTTCATGCCTTCGTTCTTCCATTAAATATCACCCTCACCAATATCGAAACCCACATTAGGATCCGTTCAAAAAGTCGTTTAAAAGCTATACCAATGGAACCTTAATTCTTGGTTAGTGGATTAAAACTGAGAGGGTTGAGTTGGAACCTTACATGAACCTATAATGTTTATAAGCATTAAAAGTCTGCAAGATGACAAAATAATACTGATGTGACTGCCGAGTACCCGACGTTATTATCGGGTATCCAAGGATGCTGAAAAAACTGCTAAAAACCTAACCAAACCGAGTACTCTATTCATCATTCATAATACAAATCCTTATTGCTACTTGTATAGAACATTAGAATCTGAGGTATATTTAGAATTGTTCTTACCATAATGACAAACAAATAACCCTTTTTAACACTATTAGTGTAGTCTTTTACATAAATTAAGTCATAAAATAATGTTAGAATGTGAATGGGATGTAATTGCTAGTTTTTAAAAGTCACTTGAAATTAAAAATCATTTAAATGTCCAAGGTAACTTTAATATGCAATAATAATTTATGAAAAGATTTCATCAACGTTGTGCAGGATGTTGTGGTAAAAATGTAATTCTGTTTTAATGAAAAGACTGCTTATCATCTGGTCATGGGTAGGAGATATTCAAGCGAGTGTGCGATAAATGTGTCAAGAAAGGTTATACGCACAAGCAACGTAGGTAAGTATAAAAGTAAAGTAATTTTGCAACCACGATATATTTATGCAGTTTAAATCCCTCGTTGCATGTTCGTCGAGTCAGCTGAGCATACACGACTTTTCTTAATAACAAAGAAAATTACCGCTTTCCTTGTGTTAATTAACAATTTCGCTTGCAAATTAATAATGTTCACTCGACTTCATTAATTTAATGTTTACTTTAAGAACGAAACGATTACTGAATTAATTAAAATCTTAACACAAGCAATATCGAAGGAAGAATTTAAATTACTTAACCAAAAACATCTCAAGCACTTAATGATCAAATCTATGCAGTTGTCTGAGACTTTAAAACATCTATCTCCAATTACTTCAAACAAATAATACACAATTAGAAACCTACGTAACTAAAAATAAGATTTTATTGGTACTTAATAATAATTGATTATTTTCTTCTTTTACAGTACTTTCACCTTTGCCGGTGCATTTCTTCAATTCCTACACACTTTCCGGTGTTTATTACTTTTAATACGTTTAGAATACAAAAATTTAAATTACAATTCATAAGTGTTGCCAACGTACTCAAGACTGCACATTATCAATTAAATTGTTATAATAATTTCAATGGTCTTTTCCCTATATCCTTATAAGCATTACAAACTACATTTTTATGCATAGAAGAAGTAACAAAAACCTTAAATGGCATTGACAGGATCAAATTTTTTGAAAAATTTTCCTCAGCGTATTCAGCAATTCCACATTGGACTGCGAGGTCATGTGGAACTCAACTCGAAACAGTTAAACAAAAACCCCTATTCTTTTTATCTGAAAATCAAATAAAACGAACCATATACAAGGCCATTTTTAAAGCGAAAAAGCTGAAGCACCCGGTACCATTAATATCAGTTACCCGGTTGTCTAGTACCCGGCAAATTCACTATCCAGTGCATTTCCAATATAAGGTAACACCAAAAAATTATGAAGCGTTCTTTTTTTTTGTATGTACTTGTTTGTATCAAGAATTAAACTCATGATTGACTTCACTTGCTGATTCGTATAATTAAATCAGTTGGGGACAACAATACAGAAAGTGTGCTTTATCAGGTAAATGAAAAGTGAAACTCCAAGAATTATATATATAATGTTTACAAGAATGTTATTAGCAGTCTTTACAAGGGTAACCGTCTACCATTTTTTCTAAGAAGTACAAATGACCTGCTTCCTACTCACAATCAGGTAAAAATATTTATTCAAGAAGAAATATATAAGTAAGAATAGGTAATTAAGCTGACTTAACAACCGACGACACCTTAGGGTAACGCTACCATAAATTCTGTTGAGATTTTTTTGAAAAATAATTTATATTACACTATATTTGAAATGGAAGATTCAAATTTTGGACAGCTCCCTATTTCCATTGCTATGTAATCGTAAATATAAAATTATTCTGATATTACTTTCGAAATATACAAAACACCCTTTTAATTTTCTTGCTGATTGTTAATAAATATTGTTCACTATGAAGTTGAACCAGATTTTATGTAAATAAATCGCATTTTTGAAAGTATTATCGACACATCATTTGTTAATAATGTATGGGAAATCAAAAAGAAAATCCAAGGATCTTACATGATAATTAATTTGATTCCTAGTGATAAAAAATTGTCATTCTTTTGATGTTTTCTTATCAACAGCGGATTAAATTAGAAAAAAAAAACAACAGCTAGCATTCTGCATGTCTTCGTACCTGTAAGCGGTGTTTAATTTCGAAAGCAATGAGTTTTTACGTTCCCACAGGAATAAATGGAAAACCAGATTACTAGGTCGTAAAATGAGCTGTCTGAAGACAGAACGATATTTGAATACGACACAATGTAAGCACATATTCTGAATACCTATTAGTGTACATACGTTAATGCGTCTATTTTTTCTAATCACTTAAACTACATATACCCAGGTTAGCAATTACATCTTTCAATGAAATTTTATACATACGTAGGTACTAAAATGACCTGTAAGTACAGAAGGTAACGTATTTTCTCGGAAAGGTCATGGTAAACCACTCAATTAATAAATGCATATTTATCATCACAGTTAGGGTTCTTATACTACTATATTAGTAAAATGTATCCCGACATCTAACAAAGATATTCTAAATACTGGAATCCTTTTCTCGTATAATGGATACGGAATGAAAATCCATCGAGAAATTCAAAGAAAAAGGGAACTGATATATGCAAATACAACCCTGATATCATCATCATCATCATAAGGTCGTCAGTCCTAAGACTATCTCGATACACACCTCCACACTTTCCTATCCTGAGCTAATATTCGGAATTCCCTAAAACCAGAACAACCCATATCCGTAACTATTTGCGAACAGTAATCTAATCTAGGTCTACCTCTAACTTCCTTTTCTGCCTCTAATATGTCTCTGACTAGACGTTCATGCCTGAGAAGATGTCCTACCAACCTTTCTCGCCTATCTCTTATTGACTTCCATAGAATCCTCTGTTCTCCTATTATTTCTAATACCTCTTCATTTCTAACCTTCTCTATCATCCTCATCATTCGCCTGTAACACCACATTTCGAACGCTTCTAACCTTTTCTTTTCCGCCGCGCCCACTGTCCATGTTTCGCACCCGTACAGCGCCGTGCTTCAAACATACACAGTTAACAACCTTTTCCGAATTTCTAAATTAACCATTCGCGAGCATAAAAGTGACTTCTTTTTATTAAAGGCGACTCGACCTTGCGCTATCCTCTGCTTTATATTCCTGCTACTCCTTCCGTCCTGACTTATCTGACTTCCTAGACACCTAAAATAAATTAATTAATTTAACGTCATTTAAAAACTTCTCAATGTAGTTAAGTTTCGTTACAGAGAGTTCACGCCGTGTTTAATATTCTTATTTACGAAAAAAAAGTAAAATTCCTAATTTTATTTCGAATATGTATTCCATTACTTGTAAACGGCGCCATCTGGTTGATTGACCAATGAGAAAATTTAACAACTCTTTATTAATGACACGAAAAATAAATTACCGTCACTGGAAACGTAATTGACAGAAAGAGTTGTTCAGAATCTTTTGCGGACGATTAATTATCTTTCTTATTAACAGATCTTTATGGCATGCAAAGAATAAAAGTGAATTGCGCTTTTTCTTAACGTCACCATTATCTGCCCATTGGATCTCTTCTCCGTGGTGAGTGACCATATGGAAGACGTATTGAAAAATTGATACGTTGCAAACACTGGTCATTTGAAATGTTCAAAGTACATTGTGATACAACCCTCATAACACTTATTTACACGGAATAAATAAAATAAAAATACAAGAGATATACTCACAAAAGCGATAAATCAATGCAAAAACTATAATTATGTAATGATAAAGTTAAAAGTAGGTAATATATTTGACCACATAGCAACGTTTTGTTGATAGTTACATCTTCTTCTGATTTGTATACATTTAGTGAAATTTTCAACTTCATTTTGGTCCCACCATGGGAGCGAAGTAGTACACAAGATTATTTATGGTCAAATGTAAAGAAATACTAACAAAATAGTCTAACACCAAAAGCAATAAACAGATTCCGATTAAATTGTGCAGTGAAATTTACAGTTATGGGTTTCAACGTCATTCTGGTCAAGTATTCGGAGTACCTGCCCAAATTCCATAAAAATGCTTGTAATAAAACTTTAAAAAATGTTAAAATAATATGAGATGTTACAGGCAAATGATGAGGAGGATATCGTGGATAGGGAAGGTTAAAAATGAGGGGATATTACAAAGAAATAGGCGAAATAGGTTGGTAGGATACCTTCTCAGACATGAAGGGCTAGTGAGAGATATATTGGAAGCAGAAGTAGGGATTAAGAGGAATAGAAGATGACCTAGATTAGATTACTGTTAAGAATGAGAAACGTTCTAATGTTAGGGAAATACAAAGATTAGCTCAGGATAGGAAAATATGGAGATGCGTGTTCAACCAGTCTTAGAACTGACGACCCTATGATGATGATGATGATGATGATGATGAGGTGTTGCAGATGGGATTTTCCATATAAAGATTGTATTTAAGAGCATTTAGGACTTACCAATCTCATTTCCAGGTAGAAATGGAAAACGTATGAGAATTGAGAATCTTCTTCAACTCCGAATTGATCTCCAAACAAGTTGAAGAACTTACAGACGTCGAAAGGGGGGGGGGGATCAGCTGCCGTTTTAATACTAAAAATGACATTTTATGCAATTAGAGGTTACGGAGATGCTATTTTAGACTTACGAATAGACTTATTAAACGTTCATGAGAAAGCAGACATTCAGTCCCGTCCGGATGCAGACCGGTTTTTAACTTATTAACCGTCACTTATGGATCAACAGAAAACGCTGCACTAAAAGCATTCAAACTGCACGCAGTTAATGAGCTATATATTTCAATTAGTGTGTTTAGTTAAAATAATTAGTAACGGACTTCTGGTACACGATAATCATTATTACTCTATTTTTGTAAGCACGTACCAGAAGAAAATGCAAAAATATGGAATACTACTTATAAGAGATTAGATCCATGTCAAGTTAATTGCTTAAACTTGGGGTAGGCCCCACAATTACTTCGGAACTTTTAGACGTAGCTGTATTCAAACGAAATATTTTAGATGATTATTTATTAATAAGTAGGAGAAATAAGATTAAAGTGTTTCTGATTTTAATTATCATATACGTATATTCAATTTGAATTATCCTGTATAAAAGATAAGGATATTAAGTTTTAGTGCTGCCGCCTCCTGTAGAATATTCTAACAATTTTTATTACTTGTAAATGTATATACATTCAGCTAAGTAATTTATTCACCCTCTGGAGTATTGAAGATTTGCTGTTTTAATGATTATTAGAATTTAAACACGTATGGACAGACGTGTGCATAAAAGAAGTGCGCATCTAATGTAATGGATCTCGCGATGCGTTGCAATGTGCGAAAGTAAAATTATGTTCTTAAATTTTTGATAAATATAAAGGTTCTACAACACGCAAGGAGCATGGGAAGAATTCAAAGGATGGAATGCGGTCTCAACCGGACAAGAAGTGGTAGAGAATGGCCGCAGTGCAACGTATGTATGTATGTATAGGTGCACAGAACCTATCAGACTATCTTCTCAACCAAAAAATCGCCTTGTAAAATTCAAGTCATTCTCGGAATCTTGGCGTCCATTACTTTCCAAACTATACGACGATTGTAAACCTTAATTGGTTATATCTTTTCTGCCCGTGTTTTGGATTTGTTTCACACTTCTTGTGAACACTCGGAATTTTTATTAAAACGTTGCTTATATCTCACCTCTTTCCTTTTGATGGGTACTGCACTCCCCCATTTGACAAAAAACTTTTTTGGTTGATTTATTCTCACTGGCTAATGCTGGTTAGTCATTCCAACCCATAAATAATGTAGTGCAAAACCGGAGGGTAGGTCGGGAAGTCCTTTTGAGAATGTAGGGTGGTGACTGTCCGAATATTTGTCTAAATTATCCACGAAAACTTGGACCAGGATAGACAGGCTTGGAATTGATCCGATATCGGTGGCCTCAAGCTCTAGGCCAATCAGAAATTATACGATTAAACCTAAAATTGTTGAAGAGCCCTCAAAGTTTTTCATGATAAGCTAGAAATATACATTTTATTATATTATATTTATGTTCTGTATGTATTTTATCGGATACATACATACACAGCAACGAATTTAGTTAAGAATAAATACCCTAATTTATAAATATAACCGCTCATATTATATAAACATTCATTCATATAAGTAGGTTCCATTTATGGTTTCAGTTTCAAGATTTATTTCTGTTAACATAAATCAAGTTGTAGAAAAAGCTCGTTTAAGATTTATCAAGGAGGGTTGAAACCCTCTCGCTTCACAATATGTAAAAAAAAAGTGAATCTTGATTAATATGATATAGTATAAATTACCCGTGTACTTTATCATCTCACACATTCTCTCATTTCATTAAAAAAAAAGAAGATACGACTAATCTGTCGCATGTTATTCTGACGTAAAAGAATTGGGTCTACATCTGGCCCAAGAATTTTACAACTTCTACGAAATTATAGAAGTTTATAAGGTTACCTGACTGCGAGGCCAAATGCAAACAAATAGAGGCAGTAAAGCAATTTACAATTCAAATATTTTAAAAGTTGTCGCCAGAAAGGGGCGCACTTGCTAAAGAAAACTGGTCGAAGTTGCCAATAAAAATAAAAGTTTATAATAACAAGAAACATATTAGAGAAACCAAATTACTAAATTGTTACATGTAGTGCTAGAAACAAATGGATATTAGAGACAATCTTTTTGTAAAAATTACTTACATATCAGTAAATGTCCATGGTTCGTCAACTGTGATCGAAAATATTTTCCAAATAAGCACATGTAAGTTGCCCATTATACGAGAAGCGCCAAGAGACCTATAATGGGTTACCTAAATTGCACTAATAACCAAAAAGACGAGAGTCTCTAGATCTTACATTCTGGAATCATCCTAGTACTAGACAGGCCCACCCCGACATAAAAATGTTTAGTCTCTCAGAGTCTCTGAAAGCGAGACTCGAGTCTCCGTCTCTCATCGAGACTCTCTGGTGTCGCTGAGAGAGACTGTCAAAAAAATTGTTTAGCGTCTCTGAACGAGAGACTCAAGACGCTCATAGAGAGATCCTCATTTCGTATCCAGTCTCTGAACGAGAGACTCGAGTCTCTCAGACATTTAGTTTTATTCATTCAGTCTTCTGTGAGAGACTCGAATCTCTGAATTAACAATTTTATCGTTGGAGTCTCTCATACAGAGATTGTGAGAGATCCATAAAAATACCTAGGTAATAACTGAGAGACTGTGAGAGACTATGAGAGACGCTAAAAACTATGAGAGACTGGACAGAGATTAGGGACCATACGAGAAGAACCGTCAAGAGGCCTGCAGTTGGTTGTCTACGCGTGACAATAATTGTTATTTCATATCTGCCGTAGGCAATCGGTCATTTCGGCAAATTATTTCATTTTTTGTCTAAACAAATATTATTTATATTTATATATACACCGGATTTTTTATTGAAACGTCTTTCATGAAAACTGTACCTACCCCTCTCTGTTTGTGATTTACTTATTTGTTTTTGATTTCTCTCTTTACGTGTGGGTCGTGTATATGGGGAGGACTTGTTATTTATTCTTGCAATGAAGAAATGTAATGAAATAATTCCATGTAGGGAACTGAGGTATCTTTGACTTTATGCGGGCGTTATTCATCGTTGTTCGCGTGGGAGGTCATGACATGGGAAAGCGAATTTGCGAAAAGCTTTTCAAAGACGTAGCACATCATCCTGGTGGTTGTTTGTCCAGCTTTTATGTGATTTACTAATTGTAAATAGCCGAAAAACGGTTCAATTCTGACACCCTTCTTCGCGCTCATGGTGGTGGCACCATATCATGGGGGACTTCACGTTAAATAAGCGATCAAGTGGTCTTGTCAGATATAATTAACTTTAAATTGGATCTAGTAGGGGAGACCACTTATAACAACCACCCCTAGAGACGCACAAACAAAATAACGATCGCTCTTAGATTTCTTTGATGTGACGTTTTTGTTCAAATCAAAAATATTAACTATTTAAAGGATAATAAGATTTGAATTGCAATTTAAAAAATACAGGGTGTTCAAAAAGCTTCTAACTAAGTTGTAACTTACGTGCCTAGGTATCATACAAGTACGAAAAAATCCAAAAATAAAAAGCCTTATTTATGGCAATTAGGCCACAAAAAGCGCAGCTTCGACAAAACACTGCAAATAATTAATCTTCAAAAGTCAGTTTAAAAGTGAACTTGGTAGTTTAAAAAAAGCGAAACATTATATTGGACATACAGTTTTAAAAAGTACTTGAATCATATCGTGAAATGATTTTATCAAAGTAGGTAATGTACATCATCGTAAAGTCGCATATCTTTTCGAAATCAGTAACTGCACATAATTTAATCATAAGCTAAAAATAATTTAGATTACAAAATAAGCCACATCATCGTCTCCCTTATTTTTGTTGCTAACGAACGAAATTCTGTGTGCTGAAAACTTTTTAAATTTACCAGCGTTAGCTTTTCCAGATGAGATTTTCTTTCGGGTTTCGAACCATCTAGGATGATGCACTATTATTATCCTTTCGCTGAAGATTCAGTGGGCCTAGCGAGAGAATTTCTTCGAATTTAGGTTTGCTTATCGGGGGAATCTGGTCTAACAAGAGCAAGAGATGGGGCATGGGCTCGAGATGGAACAAACTGCAGAATATAGAACACAGTCAGCGCACGCACAGAAGATTTATTCATATGGGAATGGAAGAATTTCAAGGAATGAAGATAATATATATATAAGCCGTTACATTTTATGCTTATGTACCAAAATTTTGTCACGCACTAAACTAAATTAAAATCACAATCCAAAAATACGGTTTTGTGTTTCTTGTGGTTTGTAAATAGAACACAAGAATGTGACTGTACTATTTTACTGATAGGACAATAATTACTACACCAGATTCTAAATTTGCAGCGGAAGATACCTGGTAGAGAGAGACCTAGAGAGTATTCTCTGTTATGAACAGAAAGTGGCGGTACAACAAGAATAAAGCTTCATTAATACTAATTAAAAATGGACTTTTAGTTTACTTAAATCTTTGTTTTCCATGTTTAGAGGCTATTAATATATTTAAGAACGACAGCAATTTGTTACTGGCTGCTAGGTGTAACAAAAAATATGTTTTTAAAAACAAAAAATAAAATACTTTATTTTTATGCTGAGTACTGTGAAAAACTGTCTTTTTTGCTATTTTGTTTTGTATTTCTATTAACCCTAGCGTTTTTTCCACCATAGTTATTGACTCCCTAAATATCTAAAATCAGGGACGTCTTCCAGTTTATCTTCTCTTATTTTTAAATTAGTTAACATTGTGCCGGTATGTATCAAATTAAAAGACGCGAAACAAACAAGTCAAGATAATTAAATTTATGATTATCAACTTTTTAATAGAAACACTGTCAAATTAAGAAAATAAAATGAGTCATTACCTTGTAGAGCTGGTAGGCAAACTCCACTGCCATTTTTCCACCGTAGGACTCCCCAAAAATATAGAGTGGTACCGTTCTGAATTGTTCAAATAAATTTAGAAATTTTCTTATAAACGAAACAAGATCTCTTCCGATGTCATCAACTGATTTAGCCAGCCTTTTATTACTTTCCGGTGATGTAAAATAGCTAAATCCGACATCTGCAGGATTATCAATAAAAAGTAAATTAAAATTATTTAACCAGGTGTGCTCTCTTATCTTAAGGTTCAAGTCCAATGGGCCTATTTCTAAAAAATTACCATAACCACTAGATGGCATACCTGGACCCCCTGAAATTGTAACTTAAATTTTAGACAAGCCTCTAAAAATCAATTAAATTGTATATCATTTATCTATCTTAATCCAATTTCAATTTGACAATAGAACTGCTTACAAATAATTGTAAGCACCCATTTATTTTATTTATTTATTCGTTATATATAGGTAAGTAGGTATAAAAAATAAAAAGAATATTTAAATTATAAAACCACACCAACGTTTCGCACTAACATTTGAGGCTTTCTGTGTAAATATGCTAGGTACAACTTATTGTTAGTTAAATTAGTGTAATATACTAATTTGTGGTTGTAATGTTCTAGCCTTGGGGAAGCCTCATATTCGAATGTGGCACAT
>NW_020439067.1:236950-248602 GCF_000699045.2 Agrilus planipennis | reverse complement strand
TGTATTATTGTATAGCAGCTGTCCACGCGGACGCATCGCTCACTCCAGTAGGAGAGAGACAGATGTCGAACGCTGCCGAACGCGGAGGCCGATTGGGCCTCTTTGTCGCTCGTTCCGCGCTCTCGCTTGAACTTTGACTTTTTCTTTTCTACCATTTACTTATTTATACAGCAAGAGGCCTATGTACTTAAAGCGAGAGGGGGGTTACTAGATTACGAAATTTCAAAAGCTAAATGTATATAAAAATAAAAAACATTATTCCGATTTTCAATATCTTTTGTGTGTAATTATTTTGCGTTTCATTTGAAACTTCCTTTTGAATATAACTTATGTGAGGAAAAATGGCGAAAAAGCGATTACAACTATCAATATCAATAGAGCAGTGATTTCCAACCTTTTTGTACCTGCGCCCCCCTTTAAAAAAACAAATTGTTGCGCCCCCTTAATTTTTCTAACAATCTAATTTCATAAATACTCGCAGCGAGGATTGTGGATTACGTATACCTATTTTGCTGAATCACTTTTTTGACACCTATTCAACTTTTTTGGTTTGTATTCGAAAATGATATTTTGGAAACAGCTGCATGGCCCCCTTGCAACAGTCTTGCGCCCCCCCTAGGGGGGCGCGCCCCACAGATTGGAAACCACTGCAATAGAGTAATGGAGTTGTAAAATGTTTTATCCTTTAAGTATTTCTTAACTTATGATTTAAGTCCAACTTGTACAATTGGTCAAGTGACACTCCCGTCACAATCAAGTAAAATGTGGCAGTATTCATACTGTAAGGGTATACCTAAAGAACGATCAAATCTATGTTTGTCCCTAACTATTTTGATCTCATCGTGACTTAACCCCTAGTGTAAATCAGGCTTAAATCCAACAAGTTTTTGTAACGTATGTCTGCCCTATTATAGTAGGTATAAGGAAAACTTGCAGATATTTTTTTAAAGAAATTAAATATACAAAATAATAATGATAAAGTTTTATCATTGCTGATGCCAACACGTTGTTACCTGACGTAATACGAGAAATTAAAGGGTAAATATGTACTATAATTATATGTAAGTATGTACAATATCAGTGTAAATGTTTTCTGTATCAAACTAGAGATAATTTTAAAGGTATTTAAATCGCCTGGCTAAACAACATGGGTCTTTAACTTAAGTAAATGATTAAATATTATACCGTTACATTTGATTAAACACTTCAAAATGAAACACCTTTTCGAACAAACATGTTCGCAATGCACATATCGCTAATAAAGAAAGGCGAGGTTGATAATGATTAGGTGCCTTTAAACAACATTGCAAACTTATATAGGTCATTAAATATTATCGATTATTTGCCCATGCACTTTAATATTTAAAGGTCCATGCATTGTTACTCTTATTTGTTGAGGAACACAAATACTTTGATGAAATTTTTAGACATTATAGAATAGATTTGAATTAGACTTTGGAATAAGGATCTCTTAGCCTGCCCAACAATATATAAATATTCAAATTTTTATTCAATTCTCTTTGACACAACTGTTTCAAATTTGTATTGTGTATGTCCAGTTATGTCCCGAAATTTACGCAATTCTCGCATCATCAACTACTGGTATCATCTTTTGAAAAATACGTCGTGATACAGGAAAATTTGTACAAATTCCTTCAACTATCATTTCATACAAATAATGTACGTCCAATTTGAAGCGTTACTCTTTGTTCAAAAGATTTTGAAAGTTGGATTGGTTTAGGTCAGTTTTACGAGAAGCTGATGATATTTACATATATGTAGATATTCCAGGCGTTCATAAAATTATGTATTTTCGTTCATGCGACATGAAATTAAAAAATATCGATAAAAAAAGGTGTAATTTCTATGTTCAATAAACAGTTTATCTTACCTAAAAATCACACTGCAAGATAAGTCACCCAAAGATAGAACATGATTACATTTTTGCTGTTTCAATTATAATATGCAAGTTTTTTTTTGTCAGTTATGGATTACGACAAATTAATACTACGTGTAACACTGATGTAGACACACAAACAATTACATTTAGAGCAATAGACGTGTTTAGAATTTTTTAGAATGTTGTGGGAGTGTTGATTAACACCTAAAACTAGATATGGAAAAAGTCATTATCCTGTTATTAGAGTGACTCACTAATTTAATTACAACCAATAAAACTGAAGGTAGTATTCAATTATTTAATAAAAAAATGTTTCCTTTTTGCATTGTAAAGAGATGGAGAGATGTATGGACTTTCGATGATTTATTACTGGTAAATATGTAAATAAATATCTTCATTCAATTTTCTACTCATATGTCNGCACCTCAATGATGTTAATTATTGTCCTTTCCTTGTTTTCCTGTTGTGCCTGGTGTGTTATTATGAGTATTCCAATACAATAAGACATTAACTCCTCCTGAATTTAAATTAAATCCCCCCGCCGGTATAATTTACTTGTTCTTCGGTAGGGGGGTGGGGGCTATGCCCCAAAACGAGTCGCGAAGACCAGAAAGTTTGAGAAACACTGCTCTGATGTACCAATTTTCAATTGGGTTTATTAAAGTACGAAATGCAAACGCCAAACGTTTTTTTTTGCATTAGTTATTATTTAGTTCGTGTTAATAAAATTGGTCGTGTACACACCAATGTTTAGTACGTACACATAAAATATCTGCGTTCTCACGTCATTATTTAGGCGCCCGCCCACGCACTAGACATAATTTTGCCCGCATCGGGCGGCACATCGGCCCTTTGTTCTCTTCTTATAGCCTCCCCCAGTCGTATTCGTATTGCCATCGTTTTAACCTTCGTATAACTCAACTGTACGGTTAGGTATAACATACACAACATCCCAAAAGAACTCTGAACTAGAGATGGGCCGGGTACCCGGTTTGGATCCGGCACTTTTTTTTGGGATCCGGTCCGGTACCGAATAATACATCGGTATGGTCGAACCGTTATAATTTCTGTCGCTTGTTGGCGTATCAGGTTTGGATTAACAATAAATTATTACCATAGTGTGATTTTTTTTTAATCTTGCCTAGTTTTAGGTTCATTTCAACTTTCATTGAAAATCCGCCAATCAATAATTCATATTTCTTTGGTTTAGTGTGTTTAAACGATTTTTTTAACTGGATTGTGGTTTTGGACGTTGGTATTTAATACAAAGTTCGAAGCCGAGTAGGCGACCAGCGCAGCTAATGTCGAGTTCCCGGCTTTCCGATATCCGGAAAAATCACTATCCTGTGCATCTCTACTCTACACTCGTATGTCGTATCAAAATGTCCCTACTTCCTTCTCTTGACGAATTAAATCAAATTGAAAATAGAATAGGTAACTTATACCATAGGTGATCAAAAGATTTTTTTAAGATTAGGTACCATTACAGAAACAAATGACTTAATTGAAAACAACTTTTCGAAGGACTATTTTCATCCTATTTAGTAATTTGGACCATGGAAATAACGGAATATGTTTAAGGTTTCACAAAATTAATCCTAAATATTGTCTAAAATTAACAAAATTATCTTAAATACTTTGCAATATACTCCGACAATTAGTGAAAATCCCCTGATTTGGTTTTAGGGACTATACCTAGCAAATTTTATTGGAAAAGATACAGACGAAAGGTTTACCTACCTTTGTCTTTCGTGGATATTCTATTAACTGCGAAGGTGGAAAACAAGAACAGCATGAACTGATTCGCGAACTTTATCAAGTTACACGCGGGGTGGTAATGGTGTGACGCTAAGGTATTCAATACGATTATGCGAGGAGACAAGGACAAGCAGTTGTTGTTATTAAACACCTGTACAGCACATTTCAATTACATACACAATGCCTTCGTTTACAAAACCGGTCGACGACGTAAAATTAATAAGTATAAAAATTACAATTAACATTCTTCTAAAAGGCAATACGTAAAAAGCAATAGTACGAAATAAATAAAATTCCCTTTTGAATGCTTCAAGATAAGAATTTATTAATTAAACTCCACGATTATGTTTCTTTCAAGAGAGTGAAGGAATGTTTATTTATTTTACATTAGTCAATAGGTACTGTATCATAAAAATTCTCAAAGCTTTTAGCTATTTCCACTGAAGATGTCAGCCGAAATTGAGACAGAACGTTTTAACCTAGACCACAGCCCAGTTAACTAAATCATAATTCTGCTGTGCATTCTAGACGGTCAACGGTGGTTTTATACGATTGTGGATCAATATTTGATGGGTTGAAATTCAATAGTGGTGGATTGCGTAGCGGCACCTTAGTACTACACCCCCTCCATTTCCACTTGATATTTTCAATAGTATTTAGTACAAAGAGCCTTTTTTTCTTTAGTTCTTCCTTCATAGATGCGATATATAGTACAATCCGAAGCTTAAAGTCAATAGTCATCTCCAGACTATAAAAAGGACACAAAAATCACGTCGGTGTGTTTCGAAATACCGAATAGATATTGCTTCAGCATGAAGGGTATTTTAAAATTCATCATCATCATCATTGTTATTGAGTCGGTCGTCGGTCCTAAGAATGGTTGAACAGGCACCTTCACTCTTTCTTATCCTGAGCTAATCTTCGCATTTCCTTAAAACTAAAACATCCCACATCCTTAACTACCTATTTGTGAACAGTAATCTAAATCTCATAACTATGTACTGTTTCTGCTTGTAATGTCTCCAACTAGCCCTTCAAACCTGAGTAGGTGTCCTACCGAACTATCTCGCCTATTTCTTATTGGCTTCCTAATATCTCCGCATATCTAACCTTCTCTAACCACGATGTCTTCATCTGTAACATTCACTTGTAACACTACATTTCGAACGCTTCTAACCTTGTCTTTCCGTCGCGCCCACCGTTCACATTTCGCACCCGTGCAGCACAGACTTTTAACAATCCTTTTCAATGAACCGTTGGAGAGAACAGAAATGACTTCTTTTTGTTAAAGACGACTCGACCCTGCCCTACTTATTCTTTGCTGAAATTACCAAGGATATATTCTAAAATTGGGTCAGTTTAATTGTTTAATCGTACCCGTACTTACAATATACGTATCACAGGAATTATGATTTTAAAATTTTCGTTGATAATTCCGGTTCCCGATCGAATTATTGCGCGTACCAAAGGACATTGTTAACATTCCAGACTTGTTCAATAGTGATTAGTGTTGGACAAACGAAACGTTTTGTACGTTCGAATGCATATTAATGTTAAAAAGTCAAGAGCATTGTTATTCTACGCGAGACTGGCGGTAGATATTCGTTAAACTTGTACAAATGTTAACAACCAAAGATGACGTAAACCGTGGCGGAAAAAGCCTGCAATTCCCTAATACAAACATATGTACCTACGTTGTATGTATGCATGTAAAGGGTGCACGTACCTATAATGTTGTTGGAAGCACGTGCACTGACTGATATTGTTAATCGTTACTTCGTACATAGCAACATCTTTTAAATTATGTTGAACAGTAATATATTGACACGTTGTAGTGGACCTAATAAGCAATAAAATCAAAATTCCTTCAGATTTATTTCTTCTATTTGCGTGTATGAAGTTTCTAGTGAAGGATCTGCTTCATTTTCTTATTATTTTTGGAACATAGTGGGTTTTTCTGGGAGAGGTTGTCCCAAAGACAATTGTAGGTAGTCATTCTAATTTAATTTAACCATTGCATGCTTCAAAATTAAGGTACCAATATTCAGTTAGTATTGCAATATTCTTCATCGTCAACATCATCATAACAGTCCAAAAGCTAATTGGACACACACCTGTAGTCCTTTATCCTGGGCTAATTTCCTCATTTATCAAAAACTAAAATTTCTCACTTTCCTTACTATTTCTAGCACTTTCTGTCACTCTTCGATATTTATCATAGAGGATTAAATATTAAAGACAAAACGTTTTATAAATATCAGAACCTCTGGATGACTTTTCAGGATCGATTCTTTATGAAAGATCTCTCTTACATATAAAAGCAAAAGATGCTGTAGATAATCAAGCGAGGAGTGAGGGGTTTCGATAGTGACCTTCAGTTTGACCCTGATTGGCTGAGGGTCAACTTAAAATATGATCCTTATTTTGATTTAAATTCAGAACAAATGAAAAAATGGAAATTATCACAATTGAAGGGATTGTAAGAATAAAACTATCAGAACCAAATTTCACAGTTTTCCACTAGAAGTGACACTAAATCGAGGAAATTATCTGTACGCAACTTGTTTGGACTTTAGAAAGGGAGCTTTGGGGGTGCCGAGCTTTAAGTTACTTTGGACCAATTTTTCAATAAGAAATAGACGAAATAGGTTAGTAGGACACTTTCTAAGGCATGAAAATCTAGTTAGAGATAAGAGTTACGAAAAGGATTGGTAGACCTAGATTAGATTGCTGCTCATAAGGTAGTTAAGGATGTGGGATGTTATGATTTTGCGGAAATGCGAAGTTTAAATCAGGATAAGCGTGGAGATACGTGACCAGTCAGTCTTAGTACTGACGACCCTATAATAATGATTATGATGTAAATGCATCAAAAGGTGGGTATTGTTGCAATTTGAACATTCCCATTTCCTTAAAAATGTCTATAAAACTAATGAAATATGCTTTATTACATGCACCAAGAAGAGTCTTCATTCTCCATCTTTTCTGTCATTTTTTATTAAAACGATAAAAAGTATTACATGAAGATGCTCCCTCTAAAAGGCTTTTCCAGTAAGAAGTTATGTTTCAGAAAGATCTGAACTGAGTTATGCAATTTAGAAACCCAACATCTACACGTAAATGACTAGATGAGCAGATCTAAAGATTCCAAGAATTAATTTTGCTATCTTGGTGGGTACATTGGTTCAAGGAGTTGCTTCGTCGACGATAGAAGTGATCCATAACCGTTTACTTCCTGGCGGAAGATCTTCCCCAAAAGAAAATGAATACTAACGTTTGTTAATTATACGTGTACACGTCTACACATACGTAGACAGAAACATACAAACCTGACCCGACCGATTTCTAACATAACAGAGTATAGAGTATACAAACATTTATGCATATATTAAAGTTAGTGGCCATAGATTTTCTCATAAGCGCTGCAAATTCTTAAAGCTCATAAATCGAGCGGTTCCGAGAAGCACTCAGCCACCACGGTGGTTCACATGCTGCCGTTTTTGAAAGTCGACACTGTCGTCGTCGCCGCTTTGCACTGAGTTTGATGACTACACGTCACCGAAATCTGTTGTCATTCAAAACCACCGTGGTGCCGACCGACCAACCGAAGGTCTTGCAAAGTCTTATGTTGTCTTGCTTGTTTCCATTGCTGCTTCTTGTTCTGTAAGTACCGACGACAATGTTATCAAGTGTCCCTTCAGCTACCAGGGTGGCATCCTCTTCCTCTGCTTTTTGTATTCTTTTTTCTTCTGTTCACTTTTTATTTATCGCATTTTTCGATTCAATTGCGCCAAAGTGCCAAACATGATGAAAGCGGTTTTCAGTTTAATAGCTTTTACCGTTGTATGCTTTTTTATTATTCCACAAAGAATGACGACTTTCGGTTTGATGCTAAGATCCAATATATATTTAAGAAAGTTTTGGTTTATCAATTTTGGATTCTAACGGAAGACTAAGGTTGAATGCCGCGACGATTTTCTAGGGATGCTTATGATGCTGGAGCATCAGACCCCGAAGCTTTTTGGGCCTCAAGATCTTTCACACTATTAAAGTGAAACTTTTTCATCATTATCATCATAAGGTCGTCAGTCCTAAGATTGGTTGGACACGTACCTCCACTCTTTCCTGTCCTGAGCTAAACTTCGCATTTCCCTAAACTAGAACGACCCACATCCTTAACTATTTTCGAGCAGTAATCTAACCTAGGTCTACCTCTACCCCTCCTAACTCCTGTTTCTGCTTCTAATATGTCTCTGATTAGACCTTCATGCCTGAGAAGGTTTCCTACCAACCTATCTCGCCTATTTTTTATTGACTTCTATAGAGTCCTCTGTTCTGCTATTCTTTCTAATACCTCTTCATTTCTAACCTTCTCTATCCACAGAATCCTCATCATTCGCCTGTAACACCACATTTCAAATGCTTCTAACAAATATGACTTCATTTTTTGTCTTAAATTAACATTTTATCAAGGGGGGGGGGCATGCAGATCATTGTGTTTCTGAACATGTTTTGTCATCAAGTCTATCTCAGAAAGCTACCTTATGTAGGAAGCTGTAAATTATGTAAATACAATACTATTCCACCAATTATAACTCAATAAAATCATCCCCTTAAAATGTCCTACCAACCTATCTCGCCTATTTTTTATTGACTTCCATAGAGTCCTTTGTTGTCCTTTTCTTTCTAATACCTCTTTATTTCTAAACTGAAAACTAAAATCATTTTGTTAGATTGTTTAATATAAGAAATAAGCAAAAAAATAAAAATTTAAGTGTTAGGAAAAAATTTTAAATTACAATTTCAAATCGACTATATGACGCGAGGAACTATTATTTTAGTTATTGTTAGGACAAATAACACTAATTAAAGCTGTTTTATATACTCTGCTTAAAATCAAAGCCAAAACGGGGTTAAACGTTATTTACTTATTAAAAAACAACCCTGAACATTTCGCCCTGGTTGTCGGACTTTCTCAAGGCTACAAATAACACTATTCAAAATGCGTCCTGTTGACCCAAATTAAACGATAATATTAGCCATGAGCGACAGTTTTAATTGTTAATAATAAGAAATTCTCAAATAATCTCCTTAATAACATTATAATTTGTATGAAAATAGTACGTACGAACTTAATTTTGTCAACTTTCCTTTAGGTTTTTGTGTGATATAAAATGACGACTACTTTAAGTAGGTATCTGATATAGATAAGGAATACATATAAAATCATAAAATATGCGAGAGACATCGCAAAGTTCAAATATTCGAATTTAATTGATACGATAGCGGTTATCCGCAAGTATGTGAGTATATATAATATATTATTGCAGAGCATGCAGATGAAACTAAGACGAGATGATGTCATACATCCGGTATCAACTTTTTTGTTTAACGTCTAGAACAGGACCTCCCCAGCTTTATAAACTGCCGCCCCCTTTTATCAGGAGGTCAACGTCGTCAGTCATAAATTTAAATTAAAAAAATTGCTGACAAAACGCTTTCTGCTTTCATACTTTGTCTACGAGGTGCGCCAGTAAAATTGATAAACAAACTTTGAATAAAATCTCAAATTTCTGTATTTCAATGATATCTTTAACTTTTCAGAACACGATCGTCATCTTTAGCATTTTATTAAAATGATTTCGCAATTTGTTTGGTTTACCAGCACACTAAATGTATTGTTGTAGGCTTTTTTAGACACTAACTCAAACAAAATTGTAAAGAACTAGGTAATATATAATTAGAAAGAATCGAAAGTAGAAATGTCTGCAAACATTTTTGCTATGCCTTGTATACAAGAAGTTAGCTAAGAATGTAATAAAAAATAGTATGCAACCTGACACAATGTGTTCTCTAGTAGATCTACATCACATATGTGACAAATAAATAAATGCTCAAAAGTCTTCCTGTGTTGCAATTATAATTGTAAAAACTAGTGAATTACGGCAAAAAGCAAAAAAATGCATAAAAATGACAGCAAAGATTGCACAGTGGTGGTAACAACTTATTCTAGAAATAGTATACCATTAATCATAGTTCATGATGATAATGTGCTAGTATCTATGATTATAACGTAAGTATGTTTTTGTAATAAAAATTTGCGTAACTATCTCCTCTGATGATACAACCTTCTCGAAAACTGTACCCATACATACGTCCTCAAGTAGTACTGAAGATATTTGTTCGAAAAAGTATTAGAAGTGAAGAAAAATTAGCAATTTTGACTAAACAAATATGCCATAATACAATAGAATATTCATTTTCTTTAACAATTAAATCTCTATTTTTGGTTTCGACCAAATGGTTTCAAAAGCAGTGATGATTCAAAAAAATGCTGATTAGTAACTCCCTGTTTATTCGAACTGGCTTTAAAATTTTTAAATTGCATTTTCCCTAAAAAATTTTTATTGTACAATTTTGGCTATGCATTAGTAATCTAATCTAATCTTTTTACTTTTGAAAAACACGATAAATCAAATTTCAGATGTACTTAATTACAATGAGAATATAGTGCATTTACTCTTCAAGAAACCAATTTCAACTAAAAAGGCGCTCAATGTGATATCATTTTCTTATCTCTTCGTATCATGCAATAGCTTAATAATTAGATCAATACTTTCTATATATATACGTAATGTGTTACTCGTGGTTTTAAATAAACACTGGAAAAATTTGTTCTTTTATAAGTATCGAAAATTGTTCAAGACTGTTAATTATTTCCATATGTCTACTAAAACTTTAACTTTTTCGTTTCTACCATTTACTTATTTATTCAGCAAGAAGCGTATGTACTTAAAGCGAGAGGATTACGAAATTTCAAAAGCTAAATTTATATAAAAATAAAAAACATTATTCCGATTTTCAATATCTTTTGTGTGTAATTATTTTGCGTTTCATTTGAAACTTCCTTTTGAATATAACTTATGTGAGGAAAAATGGCGAAAAAGCGATTACAACTATCAATATCAATAGAGCAGTGATTTCCAACCTTTTTGTACCTGCGCCCCCCTTTAAAAAAACAAATTGTTGCGCCCCCTTAATTTTTCTAACAATCTAATTTCATAAATACTCGCAGCGAGGATTGTGGATTACGTATACCTATTTTGCTGAATCACTTTTTTGACACCTATTCAACTTTTTTGGTTTGTATTCGAAAATGATATTTTGGAAACAGCTGCATGGCCCCCTTGCAACAGTCTTGCGCCCCCCCTAGGGGGGCGCGCCCCACAGATTGGAAACCACTGCAATAGAGTAATGGAGTTGTAAAATGTTTTATCCTTTAAGTATTTCTTAACTTATGATTTAAGTCCGACTTGTACAATTGGTCAAGTGACACTCCGGTCACAATCAAGTAAAATGTGGCAGTATTCATACTGTAAGGGTATACCTAAAGAACGATCAAATCTATGTTTGTCCCTAACTATTTTGATCTCATCGTGACTTAACCCCTAGTGTAAATCAGGCTTAAATCCAACAAGTTTTTGTAACGTATGTCTGCCCTATTATAGTAGGTATAAGAAAAACTTGCAGATATTTTTTTAAAGAAATTAAATATACAAAATAATAATGATAAAGTTTTATCATTGCTGATGCCAACACGTTGTTACCTGACGTAATACGAGAAATTAAAGGGTAAATATGTACTATAATTATATGTAAGTATGTACAATATCAGTGTAAATGTTTTCTGTATCAAACTAGAGATAATTTTAAAGGTATTTAAATCGCCTGGCTAAACAACATGGGTCTTTAACTTAAGTAAATGATTAAATATTATACCGTTACATTTGATTAAACACTTCAAAATGAAACACCTTTTCGAACAAACATGTTCGCAATGCACATATCGCTAATAAAGAAAGGCGAGGTTGATAATGATTAGGTGCCTTTAAACAACATTGCAAACTTATATAGGTCATTAAATATTATCGATTATTTGCCCATGCACTTTAATATTTAAAGGTCCATGCATTGTTACTCTTATTTGTTGAGGA
>NW_020439067.1:229042-235190 GCF_000699045.2 Agrilus planipennis | reverse complement strand
GCCGAACGCGGAGGCCGATTGTGCCTCTTTGTCGCTCGTTCCGCGCTCTCGCTTGCACTTCAAGCCTTAAATGGAACGCCTCAGAGCGAGGTAACGCCGCATGAGTCATGTTTTTTCGTGCGTGCAGCCGGCTCCATCGAATTATAAGACGTTGTCACGTCAAAAAACTTTGAAGCTTAATATTCAAATTGCATAAATGAAAAGTGTAATTTTTGAGAACTATTATATTCTGCCACAATTCAGTCTGTTGTAGTGTTTTTAGTATCTAGTTAGATTTGTTTGAAACTTAATCAGTTCATGTTCTACATTTTGAGTTACAAAATATCTGTTCCAATAACTGTTTATTAGGAATGAAGCTTTTGTTGATACGTGTGGCAATCGTCTAACGAAAGCGTTAACAGAAAGAATCTACATGGCGTCCCTTTAAAATTGTTTTCATTTTTCAGGAACTTTAAATTACACAACACAATCAACCTCTTTCTGTTTGTCTGATCTACTTTTACGCAACGTCGTGTAAAGATTATTCCTATCTTTAATACATATACGTAGTTACATTGTAACAAGAGAGCAGGTCGGTAGTATAAAAAATATTTATATTCCCAATTAGGAAGTCTTGGTTAACTGACATTGACGAAAACATTGTTTAGGTAGTTCAATCGGTATTTAAATTGATGATTGCGGAAAGAAATTGAACTGGTTCGATTCCTACTATAAATCTCCAGTAATAGAGATGTAATTTATTAGAAATATTTGCATTATTAAAATGTAAATACAAAATACAAAATGTCGTTAACTTTTGCTATTATGACCGATGTTGGATGTGAACNCTGGTTCGATTCCTACTATAAATCTCCAGTAATAGAGATGTAATTTATTAGAAATATTTGCATTATTAAAATACAAATACAAAATGTCGTTAACTTTTGCTATTATCACCGATGTTCGTGTCAACGAAACGTTGGAAAGCATCTCTAACCAACGACAACCTTTCGACCCGAATCAAGTGGGATGCTGAGATAAGAACATTTTAATGTTAATCTTAATTAATTAACATTGTTCTCTTTTTAACATTGTATAATTGTATATTTAGGAAAGTCGCGTTATTAAGAGGTAGCTACCTAACAATATAATCGGCGTTGCGGTTATTGGATGAGTGAGTGTATTAGATGAGGCATAACGCTTTAATTTCATAATCGAAATGACGCCCCCATTATTAGCTCTAAAAGGATCTATATTACCGACAAATTATTATAATGTGGACTACCAACCACGCTAAAGGTTATTGCTCAGCTAGAGACTAAATGCACTGTGCAAAGCTGACAGTAACCGTACTAACCGAGCGTGAAATCTGCATTTGCACTTGATAGAGTTTATCTACCTGAGGCTAATTTAATGTTAACGAGATATATTTGACACTACCACTTGATTGGTCGTGAACAGGTATCTAATACACAATTCAATTGTTTCCTGTCAATTATTTATCTTTTAAAATGGCTTAATGCCGTCCAAAAAAGTAAAAAGGGTAATACGTTTTGTTACGTACGAAGACTCTATGGAAGTCGATATGAAGTAGGCGAGATAGGTTGGTAGGGCACCTTCTCAGTGATGAAGGTCTAGTCAGAGAGATATTAGAGGCAGAAACAGGAGTTAGAAGGGGTAGAAGTAGACCTAGATTACATTACTGTTCGCAAATAGTTAAGGATGTGGGTTGTTCTAATTTTAGGGAAATGCGAAGTTTAGCTCAGGACAGGAAAGAGTGGAGGTGCGTGTCCAACCAGTCATAGGACTGATGACCTTATGATGATGATCATGATGCTGAGTATAAACAATGTCCCTATTTTTAAGCTTGTAGTGAATTATTTTTTGTGCAATACATTTAGTATAATACAATTACTTACTAATTTGTATTACAATAGAAACATTCAAACGAAGATATAAGAGAATGTAATTAAGGTCACTTTTTCCATTAATATCTGTCTGTAAACTAAAGCAAACAATAATTATAATAATGGGATGTGTTATCGAACATGTGTTGACATTTTTTATTAATTAAACCATTTCATGATTTTGTTTTTAACTATTTTTCGTTACTTCTAACTTGTGAAGATTAATTTAGGGAATTTGTCAAAATGGCACATTAAGCATTAAAATCAATTTTCTGTTCATTTTTCTTAAATATGTGTTAAATAAATAAATACTTTACACTATGACACCATGTTCTTTTGTTTATTACAAATAAATCTTAAATTACACGCTTCAGTTGTCATCGTAACGAAATCGATATCGATCATTTTGCTTTTACTTCAACCTGAATTGTCTGATTTTTCAGATATGGATAATTGGCGAATTCTTATTAGTCTTTGGTCTCTCCAATTACTATACGATCAATAGGCACATAGTGTCAATACCGGTTCTATTTTAGTTGAAGTTGCCTCTAATTCCTTATTCCAATATATTGGAAAATTAATATGTCGCTATGCTTTGAATGCTAATCGAATTAATTAATCAATAAATAGATAGAATAGTAAATTCTCTGAAACTAATAATAATAAATAGTTTGGCTTAAAACAGATGAAAACTGTAGAAGATTGATTTTTTTTAATAAGGTATTATCTGTTGATCTAGGTATCTAGTAATTGGAAAAATACCAGTCGACAGTCAATTAATTGAAAAAGGGACCCCGACGTGTGAGAGCGCCACCCATTCGCAACCTTGAAAATGTCGAACTTCCATTTGGACGTGGGATACACCCTAATCGCGCCACACTCCGTTCCGTTAGAAAGGTCCTGACACCAATAAAAAATTCTTCTACCCATTCAATTCCACAGAATATGCTTTGTAACGTTGTTTTTCTTCAAAAATATCCCGCTATCATTTACCCTATCTTTTAAGGTTAACAAAATTGAAAAGCTGATTAAAAAGAATCGGTTGTCTGTAAAGTCGGTTTACTGACGATAGTTGAACGTGACAACGCCATAAGAAAATACTGGTATAAATATACGAATACAAGACTAATAAGAAGATAAAATGCATAATTTTTATTCTGTCAATGAAATTGATTGCAATAATATGAATAGTTTTGGCAAATTAGAAAAAAAAACACGACATAGAATTCAGTAATATTTTTCAGATGTTTGGATTATCCTGCTTTTTAGAAACAACACAGGAGGAGGGAAAACATTAGAACATTATAAAAAAAATCGGTTGTCTGTAAAGTCGGTTTACTGACGATAGTTGAACGTGACAACGTCATAAGAAAATACTGATGGAATGGTTTCATTTTTCAAAAGAAAATTTTAATTTTATTTGTTTGATAGATATTTTGTATGGATATAGAGAAGGAGGTAAATGGAAANTTCCCAAGAGATAGACGTTTCTGCCTCTAATATGTCTTCGACTAGACCTTCATGCCTGTTAAGATGTTCTACTAACCTATCTCGCCTATTTCTTATTGACTTCCATAGAGTCCTCTGTTCTCCTATTCTTTCTAATACCTCTTCATTTCTAACCTTCTCTATCCACATTAATTTTCTTTTTACGATTTTTAGTATCGAACATAATTAAGAAATTTAAATCGTCTATAACCTTTTATTTTAAAAAAGGATTATACTGTTCCCAAGAGATAGACGTTTCTGCCTCTAATATGTCTTCGACTAGACCTTCATGCCTGTTAAGATGTTCTACTAACCTATCTCGCCTATTTCTTATTGACTTCCATAGAGTCCTCTGTTCTCCTATTCTTTCTAATACCTCTTCATTTCTAACCTTCTCTATCCACATTAATTTTCTTTTTACGATTTTTAGTATCGAACATAATTAAGAAATTTAAATCGTCTATAACCTTTTATTTTAAAAAAGGATTATACTGTTCCCAAGAGATAGACGTTTCTGCCTCTAATATGTCTTCGACTAGACCTTCATGCCTGTTAAGATGTTCTACTAACCTATCTCGCCTATTTCTTATTGACTTCCATAGAGTCCTCTGTTCTCCTATTCTTTCTAATACCTCTTCATTTCTAACCTTCTCTATCCACATTAATTTTCTTTTTACGATTTTTAGTATCGAACATAATTAAGAAATTTAAATCGTCTATAACCTTTTATTTTAAAAAAGGATTATACTGTTCCCAAGAGATAGACGTTTCTGCCTCTAATATGTCTTCGACTAGACCTTCATGCCTGTTAAGATGTTCTACTAACCTATCTCGCCTATTTCTTATTGACTTCCATAGAGTCCTCTGTTCTCCTATTCTTTCTAATACCTCTTCATTTCTAACCTTCTCTATCCACATTAATTTTCTTTTTACGATTTTTAGTATCGAACATAATTAAGAAATTTAAATCGTCTATAACCTTTTATTTTAAAAAAGGATTATACTGTTCCCAAGAGATAGACGTTTCTGCCTCTAATATGTCTTCGACTAGACCTTCATGCCTGTTAAGATGTTCTACTAACCTATCTCGCCTATTTCTTATTGACTTCCATAGAGTCCTCTGTTCTCCTATTCTTTCTAATACCTCTTCATTTCTAACCTCCTCTATCTACGATATCCTCATCATTCGGTTGTAACACCACAACAACCTTTTCTTTTCCGCCGCGCCCACTCTCCATGTTTCGCACCCGTACAGCGGCGCGCTCCAAACATACAAATAATGTATATGTTAATTAATACGTTTTTTGAATGATTTAGCAATTTGGCCAACATAAACCTTATTCTTGTTTATTTATTCCTATATACGAATACACTTGTATTTTCTACAATTAATATTATGTATGAAGCGTTTTTGGGTGTCTGCAAAAGCAGACCGTGTCGCAACGAAATTCAACTTCCACGAAGCCGCCGGTAATGTTTCCGTCAAAAAGTCAGGGTCAAATTCTTTCACGAATACAATGATTCCTCAACATACAGACATTGTAGTTGATAAAATAACTACGCATTGTTAACCCTTTCTTCTTCAACTAAAAAACAAATAAATCAACAAAAAAATAATACCTACTTTCACATGCATCTGATTCCAGAATATATAAAATTCATTGCACTACGTAGAATAATTAACTTTTTGAATATGTAACTACCTATTTTGGAAATTTTGAACACCATCAATTACTTTATTGTAAAAAAAATAAATCGTTCAAGTAAATGGGCTATCGTGTATACTATAATAATTTTCAAATATCCTTGACAGTGCCAGGTCAGGACTGTAGAAAGGATGCTCTCTGCGATTTGACAATTCCTCGAATAATATAACAATGCTTCTAAACCAAATACATACAGCAACTTATTGCAATCACTTTTGTTTATTTACACCCCTATTGCAGTTTAGTTGCGTTTTTCATGAGAGATGCTATAGAGAAACATTATAAAAAAAATACTATGGAAGGAAAATAGTGCTGAAGAAATTTCAGGTTGCTTTCTCAAATTATTCAGATTGACTTGTATTAATTGTACTTTGTAGCGTTCGAAATGTGCTATTACCGGCGAATGATGAGGATACCGTGTATAGAGAAGGTTAGAAATGAAGAGGTATTAGAATAGTTTGGCTTAAAACAGATGAAAACTGTAGAAGATTGATTTTTTTTAATAAGGTATTATCTGTTGATCTAGGTATCTAGTAATTGGAAAAATACCAGTCGACAGTCAATTAATTGAAAAAGGGACCCCGACGTGTGAGAGCGCCACCCATTCGCAACCTTGAAAATGTCGAACTTCCATTTGGACGTGGGATACACCCTAATCGCGCCACACTCCGTTCCGTTAGAAAGGTCCTGACACCAATAAAAAATTCTTCTACCCATTCAATTCCACAGAATATGCTTTGTAACGTTGTTTTTCTTCAAAAATATCCCGCTATCATTTACCCTATCTTTTAAGGTTAACAAAATTGAAAAGCTGATTAAAAAGAATCGGTTGTCTGTAAAGTCGGTTTACTGACGATAGTTGAACGTGACAACGCCATAAGAAAATACTGATGGAATGGTTTCATTTTTCAAATGAAAATTTTAATTTTATTTGTTTGATAGATATTTTGTATGTATATAGAGAAGGAGGTAAATGGAAATGTATTATTGTATAGCAGCTGTCCACGCGGACGCATCGCTCACTCAAGTAGGAGAGAGACAGATGTCGAACGCTGCCGAACGCGGAGG
>NW_020439067.1:202491-227815 GCF_000699045.2 Agrilus planipennis | reverse complement strand
GACTTCCATAGAGTCCTCTGTTCTCCTATTCTTTCTAATACCTCTTCATTTCTAACCTCCTCTATCTACGATATCCTCATCATTCGGTTGTAACACCACAACAACCTTTTCTTTTCCGCCGCGCCCACTCTCCATGTTTCGCACCCGTACAGCGGCGCGCTCCAAACATACAAATAATGTATATGTTAATTAATACGTTTTTTGAATGATTTAGCAATTTGGCCAACATAAACCTTATTCTTGTTTATTTATTCCTATATACGAATACACTTGTATTTTCTACAATTAATATTATGTATGAAGCGTTTTTGGGTGTCTGCAAAAGCAGACCGTGTCGCAACGAAATTCAACTTCCACGAAGCCGCCGGTAATGTTTCCGTCAAAAAGTCAGGGTCAAATTCTTTCACGAATACAATGATTCCTCAACATACAGACATTGTAGTTGATAAAATAACTACGCATTGTTAACCCTTTCTTCTTCAACTAAAAAACAAATAAATCAACAAAAAAATAATACCTACTTTCACATGCATCTGATTCCAGAATATATAAAATTCATTGCACTACGTAGAATAATTAACTTTTTGAATATGTAACTACCTATTTTGGAAATTTTGAACACCATCAATTACTTTATTGTAAAAAAAATAAATCGTTCAAGTAAATGGGCTATCGTGTATACTATAATAATTTTCAAATATCCTTGACAGTGCCAGGTCAGGACTGTAGAAAGGATGCTCTCTGCGATTTGACAATTCCTCGAATAATATAACAATGCTTCTAAACCAAATACATACAGCAACTTATTGCAATCACTTTTGTTTATTTACACCCCTATTGCAGTTTAGTTGCGTTTTTCATGAGAGATGCTATAGAGAAACATTATAAAAAAAATACTATGGAAGGAAAATAGTGCTGAAGAAATTTCAGGTTGCTTTCTCAAATTATTCAGATTGACTTGTATTAATTGTGCTTTGTAGCGTTCGAAATGTGCTATTACCGGCGAATGATGAGGATACCGTGTATAGAGAAGGTTAGAAATGAAGAGGTATTAGAAAGAATAGGAGAACAGAGGACTCTATCAAGGTCAATAAAAAATAGGCGGGATAGGTTAGTAGGACATCTTCTCAGGCATGAAGGTCTAGTCAGAGACATATTAGAGGCAGAAACAGGAGTTAAGAGGAGTAGAGGTAGACCTAGATTAGGTTACTGTTTGCAAATAGTTATGGATGTGGGATGTTCTATTTTTAGGGAAATGCGAAGATTAGCTCAGGATAAGAAAGAGTGGAGGTGCGTGTCCAACCACTCTTAGGACTGACGACCTTATCATGATGAATTGTTCTTTCATTTTGGAATACTCTAATAATATAGTTACAAAGAATTTGTTTTTTCTGGTATTGTAAATTAAATTTCTGAAACTGAATGTAATTCTTCGTTCTGTAGGTAACTTAAGTAATTATCTGCGGTGGCATTTCCAAAATCAGCGAAATCGGATCAGTTTTCAACGGTTGGCGCCACAAATTGCCGCCGTTCTCTTCTTTTCTAGGTGTATTAATTTTTCGGCACAGAAAGGTATCCGCCATGGTCTCTTGGTTGAATTAACAATGAGCCAGTTCCAGGAACGGACCGAGGCCCAAAACAAAGAGCCGGCGCATGGTAAAGTAACCGAGAAACTACCACAATAATATCCCGATCTAATTTAAAAAGGATCGAACGTTCACGAAACAACCACGTACGATCGAATAAACCAAAACCCAATGAACTCTAAACGAGAAACGAAAGCTTACAATAAAAAATTGTTCGAACGTTATTGCTAACAGAACCTCAATGATTCAGTGAAAATTCACTTTTGGAAGTAGTAGATTTTAATTATTTAACCTTGTGAATAAAAATTCATCATCAGGCTTCAAAATTTACTAGAGCAGGAAATTGGAAAACTCAGTGATCAGGCTAAAACAACACAACGCTTTGATTTACCTACAAGTATATAGTAGTGTAAATTAAACCAAAGACAATATAGTTTTTCAATCTTTTTGATGGATGTTATTCATACCGAAGCTTATGAATGTCATCATCATCATCATAAGGTCATCAGTCCTAAGACTGGTTGGACACGTACCTCCACTCTTTCCTATCCTGAGCTAAACTTCGCATTTCCCTAAAACTAGAACAACCCACATCCTTAACTATTTGCGAAGAGTAATCTAATCTAGGTCTACCTCTACCCCTCCTAACTCCTGTTTCTGCCTCTAATATGTCTCTGACTAGACCTTCATGCCTGAGAAGGTGTCCTACCAACCTATCTCGCCTATTTTTTATTGACTTCCATAGAGTCCTCTGTTCTCCTATTCTTTCCAATACCTCTTCATTTCTAACCTTTTCTACCCACGATATCCTCATCATCCGCCTATAACACCACATTTCGAACGCTTCTAACCTTTTCTTTTCCGCCGCTCCCACTGTCCATGTTTCGCACCCGTACAACGCCGTGCTCCAAACATACACCTTTAACAACCTTTTTCGAATTTCTAAATTAACCGTTCGCGAGCATAGAAGTGACTTCTTTTTATTAAAGGCGACACGACCCTGCGCTATCCTCTGCTTTATATCCCTACTACTCCTTCCATCCTCACTTATCTGACTTCCTAGGTATCTAAAATCAGCCACTTCTTCTAATTTTTCGTCTCCTATCTTTATATTCGCTCTTTCCCTACTTTTTCTTCCCTTGCATATGAGTATTTTAGTTTTAATTTTCGTGTAGGTGTTTAGGACTGATTGCCCTCCATCAGGTCATTTTAGTTTGCAATGGCTGTACTCTTTGCCGTTTCTATTTCCTTGTTCTGTTCATTTTTCTACTAGTATTTCATACGACCATATTTCAAAATTGACTTTCTGTAAGTAAACTAATAAAAACTGGAAAAGAGAAAAGCAGGAAATTGATTGGTTTGTGAGAACTCAATCGATTATCCTAGAGTTCCATTATCCATTGCATTATAAGTTCTGTGGGCCGGCCGGGTTGGACCTACAAAGGTGTTGCAAATTCATCTCTTTGTCCATGGTCGTTCTTTTCACTTGCTCCTGGTCGCCTTCTTGTTCAGACCATATATTAGAAGGGCGATAGCATCGCAAGAATGCAGCAATGTTGGCTCCGTCGGACGGTTAGCTCTCTCTACAGGCCCAGAACACGACCAACACCGATCAAAAAGCGGCCCAACTTCAACTTCTACCACGGCCTCTCTTTTCATCCTCTCTTCTTTCTTTTATCGCAAAAACAATATGCAATTCTTGTCAGGAGTTAACGTACATTCAAGTTTATCAAGACTTCCACTCATCATCATCATAAGGTCATCAGTCCTAAGACTGGTTGGACACGCACCTCCACTCTTTCCTATCCTGAGGTAAACTTTGCATTTCCCTAAAACTAGAACAGCCCACATCCTTAACTATTTGCGAACAGTAATCTAATCTAGGTCTACCTCTACCCCTCCTAACTCCTGTTTCTGCCTCTAATATGTCTCTGACTAGACCTTCATGCCTTAGAAGGTGTCCTACCAACCTATCTCGCCTATTTTTTATTGTCTTCCATAGAGTCCTCTGTTCTCCTATTCTTTCCAATACCTCTTCATTTCTAACCTTTTCTACCCACGATATCCTCATCATCCGCCTATAACACCACATTTCGAACGCTTCTAACCTTTTCTTTTCCGCCGCTAGGACTTCCACTAATTGGCCAATAATGATTACATAAGTGGGGCAATAGCTGATAATTACATGAAAAACGACCACAACTTTTAGTATAGGTGTTGTAGTTAAAGCCCGAAATGCAGCCGCTTTCCGGGGAAACCCCCAAATACACTCTAAAGTTAAATTTTCTATCAGGGCAGCTTACTCCATGTTTACTTATAACACATCTAACCAGGAATTTGCTCCTGCAGGGTTTTCGGTATCTTGTGTCCAAAGGACGCATTGAAAGTTGTGAAGGATCCGCCAGTGTCTATCGATTCGTATCAAAAAGAAAAATAGAGAATTAACCCTTGAACACCCTCTCCTATTAAATAATCGCAAACGGTATTTCCAATTATTATTTATCTATGAAGAGAATGACCTTTCTTTGCTTGCAAATTGATCTATCATCAGCAATCGTCAATATCTTCGGTTGTTTCCCATAAAAACTATTCCTTCTTTTGATGTACCTACACAGGGATTGAAGATTGTGTTCCTGTTTGTTGTTTGTACACTCCTGAGTGTATCCCAGCCAATGAAGCGGTCTTGTGTTCGGAAGAGGGAGCTTTGTAAGTAGGCACTTCTAATCGCGGACGCCATGAACCAGAGAATCTGCTCCGGGGCATGCTTGGCCTAAAAGCAACTGACCCTTGATATAAAATGCAACCACTATTCATATTGCATAATAGTACTAATGATGGAGGAAATCGTGAATGGAACTTATGAACTAGCGAAAAACGAATTGGCGACCCGGTAGAAAATAGCTAGTTCAGTCTGCTGAAACGGGAATTAATTTGGAAAGAATTACGACCACTTTTAAAGAGTAATTGCAATAAAAAATCTTCAGTGTTGTGATCGAAAAATTATAGGTAGATACGTTTCGTATTTCTAGATTCATTAATTTTGATCGTAGGTAGGTATCCCCAACAAAAACGAGTCAGACAGAATTTAGATCTTTTTGCGCAAAAATATGTGTAAATAATTGCGGAACATTAGAACATTTTCTCCCACAGCCTTGAAATTAAACCGTCGGTTTGTCTCTAGTACGATGACTCTAGATTAATGTAACACATTATTAAGGACACCTTTAAATACAAAATAAAGTTTAATGTTAAGAAGGCAGCGCTGTTCTTGTTTTTAAAATAAGAGTAACTTGGCTTTTGAATAATTTAAAATTCTGCGTAATTGTTTTCGGGGTTTCTGGCCGTTGTTGTTGTAAAATACTAAAATAACGAAATAGTTAACCTTCTCTTAGGGTTTTGAGCTAATTTGTGACACGAATACAACAATGAAACTGAGAATAAGCTTCGTTGTTTTCGTACAAATCCTTTGGAGTATTTGACCTTGCACTGGTCTCAACTAATTGTAAGCAAAATATTAGTCTTGAAAGAAAGTTGTTTCCCACTAACACTTCTTATCAGATTAAAATCAATTAAAGGAGATTTACAGCTAAACACATGGACATTAACGCGTTAACAACAATAACTTGTAAAAGTTTATCATGTCCCATTGTTGGATCGCTGTGGTAAGTAGGTACACAGTATAAAACCTTCATATGTCAAGAACCCAAGAAGGTACAATTCACAGTCACAGCAGGAAAAGTAATAAATCTTGTAGACTGCGCATTCATTTTTATCATCAAAGGGAATTAACGAAGCTTGCAGGTTCTCATTAAGGCCCCAATTAGCAAAATTCAGGAAGGCAGGTTGTTTTCTTAGCACTTCATTCTCACGTATTGTAAGTCAGAGGGCTCTTCCACAGCCCGTACTAATAAATACAGGGGCGTACCAGAACAAACAAAAAAATTAGAAAATTGTGAAGGATTATGATATTTGTTTTGGAGAAACTTATCAATAAATAGGTATATTACAAAGAGGAAAACACTAAGTGACATAAAACTACTCAAAATCCTCTAAATTAGAGATGTACCTGACACTGGATACATTTTCCGGAACCTAGCCGGATCCTAAAAGAAGTATCGGATCCAAAGCGGGTACCCGGCCCATCTTTAATTTAATAAAATTTAAAATTGGAGTCAATACACAAGGTAACTTATTTACCCTTGAACTAAGGCGATTTGTAATGATTTGTATTGTAAAGCATCTGTAACTATAGTCAACTTTCTCAAAGAAAAGCTCCCAGAGCGGTGGGTCCAGAAGCAATTCTTGGGTAGGGAGTGGAGAAGACAAATTAACTTTTTCTTTTATGTTGCTTTTGAAATAAGTTCTCTATTAAACTACGTTTTTTAAAATTCAGTATGTATTTCTCGATAAAAACTTCTGATGTTTCTTTTTTTATTTTTATATATTTTTTTGATATCCAGGGGCAAATCTTCTAATTGTATTCTTTTCAGACCAAAGTACCTAATGTCCTAAAGCTTCTGGAAGGAAAAATTTCCCTCATAACCTCCCTTTCCTACTGCATCCGCCACTGTATTATAGACACATAACAAAACTAAGTAAGAGATTGATTTCCCATACGTATTGTAATTTCAACAAATTTATTCTCAACATAACACGTGTTTCACCACCTTGTGGTTTCTTCAGAAGTGACAAATTTCTTGTTTTTTTTTTTTATTATTTTTCATATATATTATTTTCTCCTGGGGACGCCTCTGTAGTTCGAGGCATAATTATTGTACAGTGCAACTAATAAAGCTGTTATGTAGTTATGATGTAAGTTTTAGTTTAGAGGAGTGCGTGTGGCACTCCATTGTAGATAATGCGATACACGGAAACTTTTTTGCCATGCCTAGATGAATATGACGATGGTGTGGTATCGAAAGTCATAGCCTCGTAGCAGGTGTTGACAGATATGGGGTAAAGGGGAACCGTTAGCCTTATACGCGGACATTTAAAGCCATTTAAAATTTAAAAGGACTGAATACACACACACACACACACACTCATACGTATCGTCAACATAAACAACAACAATTCGACCAATGAGTGCGCCTTCTTCGGTGATAGCGGGTCCTATCTTATCACCGATTAAAAAAAAAACTGGTTCACAGAAAACGGAATTTATGTAATGATAAGACCATACAGCGGTTTGATTTTATTTTTTAATGTGTACAGTAGAAAATAAGTGTGCATACATGGTTCAATTGCAGGAACTGGCGTACCCGTTAGTTGAATTATCTGCAAAAAATTATCTCGGTTCATGGAACGCTAAGCAAGAAAATTGCAAGAGTGCCAGATACCTTCGTATTGCATAAATTTAGCCATAAATACACGTAGACATTCAGATATTACCAGAATTTTCTCATTCGCCTAGATAAACCAATATTTACTAGAATTATTGCAAAATTGAAAAACTGAATAAATAAAACTAGTATTACATTATTTATTACTGAAATATATGGGGACATACAGTGGCAGCTCGGTTCTGCAAATGTTTACCTCACAATTTTTTTAAAGTTAATTCAATTCTACAAACAACCTTATTCATGGAATTAAATTTAAATTAAGTTTTAGTTAAATAATTTTTCAATAGAAATAAGCACTTCCAAATCTGCTAGCAAATAGGAAACAATAATAAGGAGTGTGACCCAGTTCAATGATGTATTCGATAATAATATTCAGGGCCGGACTAAGACTTTTCCAAGCCCTGTACAGCTTGCTAGAGAAGGCTCCCCAAAAATTAAAAAATGCTAAATACAAATACAAAGCTTTGACTATTTGTATCTATTCATATATAATCAAATATCCTCTAAAGACATTTTTACATTATAAATTTTTGTTATTAAAAATTTTTTTGCGTTTTTTAAGTGGTGGAGGACTCTGTGCCAAAGTATCTGTTGCATATGCATACTTAAATATGTACAGGGCCGGATCTGTACGTATTTAAAATTAAAAATTGTTTTAGGGATGAAAGCAAACCTTATTTTTGAAATTTATTAAATCTGAACTATATGTAGGTGTGGGTGTAACGCCAAAGTTAAAGGTTTCTCCTAAAAATAAATACAATAAACAGTCAATAGCTGGTTTCTATTCATTAGTAAAAATTGTTTCGCTAATTTATGTGTCGTATTGATTTTTATGACAAAGTAAAATCGTAATTATTAGTGTTCTGTACGATTTATTTACGAGTTCATTGACGTCTATGTAAAACTGTCTTTATGGTCATAGTCAAAATGCTTATGAAGCTATTTGCTTCTTGACTTATAATTCACGAATTGTATTTGACCGACTTACATTTAATTATGACTAAAATTGCAACTTACAACAATTTTATTAATGGATTTTGTTTGTATGATAGGTAGGATAGATTAACCTACGACAAAAACTGAAAAATCATTAATCTGAAAACAATAAATTAACGTTTGTTTTTAATTTTCCACGAAAAAATGCATCTTTTGAAATGTGATGGATTTTAAAAATAGAATTTTAGAAAGCGCTGCAAGAATACAATGAGTCTTTCGATTTACAACTACCCCTGAGTGTCATAAAAACTGGAAATATTTGGAACATATGGTTTATATTTCTTACTATTGTTAGTGAAGTGTCGGAAATGGAATAAAGACCGGAACTGTAACTTCTCAGAAGGATATAACGAAAACAAAACCGTCCCAACGCCGGAAGACATTTTTGCCCAAGGATAGTCGTTTATTTATGAAAATGCACGTTTCAATATGTACACTAACGTATTATTGACTGTAAAATATAAATGTTTAGTGTTTACTTTAACGTTATATAATATTAACAAAAAAAATGACATTTTTTTCCAAATAAAATACAACAAGAATATAATTCGAACGAAACGAGCCCAGTCTTTTTAAAGCAAAAGAAGGCGTTTATAATTTTACCTATCAGAGCTCACAATTGTTTTTAATCAAAGTTTAGGCTACCAAAATCGATATAACGCATCTTTAAATGCAAATATTTGCACAAAATATTATATCAACGAAAGTATAAAAATAGCAAGTAAAATAACCCCACCTATTGGTAGCATTTTTATTTGTTATTCTACATTTATTTAACCACTGTCGTCACCATGTATCTGGAGGTTTAGAATTTGATTTTTTTGTATTTACATGAATAAGGCAGGAGCGGCTCGTAGATATTGTACTGAAAGAACACCGCAGGCTGCAATCGATACGGTACCGTTTTTTATGCTGCGTAAATCATACACAAATTATAAAATAATAGCAAATTACGGAAAGCTTTTCGGAAATAATCAAGCACATTCTATTGTAGTATAAATAAATAAGCATTTACTATCGGAAGGAGAACAGTCTATTAAAGACAAGTGATATAAATAGTGAGAAAACGAGAAATTCAAGCACTGGCATAATTTCATATCACAACTGATATAAATACCCACCGAGATAAATAAGTTCTACCGTATTTTCATACAATAGAGGTGAATATAGATGTTATTCGTTGTATTCTGAAAATTAGCTTATCAGCAAATATATTTATATACTCAAACACACCTATGTGGGTAAATACCAATAAAGCATTCACATATATTCACGCATATATGTAGATGATTTTATGCCTTCAAGTTAAATATGAATGAAATTCCTTTTGAACGGTTAGGTACGTGTTGACAGTATGTACACTTAGGCGGTATATGTATAGGTAAATAATACACATATACGTATGTAAGGAATTCTTAAAGCTTGACCTTCGAAGAAATAAAAAAGCTACGACATTGACCTTTCATTGATGACTTTTCTTAAAAACAGATTTATATATTTGTTCTGCAAAATGATTCTTTCAGTTCTTTAGTAACCATGTGAGAGGCGCTGGGTTCATTTAAAAACATAAAAACGCGGTCCACGATTACGAATTGACAAAAAGTTTTAATTTCTGGAAATCCAAACGGAAATGCCTCGAAGATAAACCCAAAAAGCTCAAACAGAATAAATTTAAGCGGTGAAATTGTTGCCTCTCTCACAATGAAGCAGGTACAAGCAATGCACTTACTTACCCCTATGATATGAAATAAAATTTGAGGAAAAACAGAAGCAAATTTTCTATTTTTGTATTTCAAATTATCATACATCTTAATATATATAAATTACGAAAGTCATAGCCTCGTAGCAGGTGTTGACAGATATGGGGTAAAGGGGAACCGTTAGCCTTATACGCGGACATTTAAAGCCATTTNGCCTATTTTGAAGCAAAGGACAAATCGTACTACAAAAATGGTATCGAAAAGTTGGAGGATCGCTATAATCAGTGTATCACCCTTGAAGGGAATTATGTTGAATAAAATGTGTTTTACTATTTTAGGCCGGGGACTTTTCAATTGACCTGTTATTTGTAAGAAACCTATTTATCGAAAGCATCGAACCAAATTCGCTACCAATTTATTTGAAAACATTCTAGTAGAACGGATGTTCAGGATAATTTTTTGTCTCACGACTACACAAACCTAAACAGTCAATCGGTAGTGTCTATTTAGGTGAAATAGTTACACAGCCTCTTCGCCTATTTTGATGAATAGTATCAAAATTTATTTCACTCACAAAATAAATATAATTTTTGTTATGCCTAATTAGATAGATTTCTTTTATTTTCGAATACATGAAATTTCGTGTAAACAAATGTATACACTAGCGGCGAATTGAAAGAGCCGAACGTAGGGATATTCCATTAGAAACAATATAGTCAAACGGTGGCAACATCCTTTGACAAATTCGATATGGTTTAGGATAATTAGTACTAAAGCCTTTGGTCGTTTTTTTGTATAAATAATAAAGTAATATAAGTAGTCCTTCCCCTTCAAATCCCAAACCAGTAAATTTTTATACCAGCTTTAACGTTTCCGTCTTCGTTCGTAAATAATAATTTCATTGTAATAAAGGGTAACGGTAGTAGAAAATCAGTCATGAAGGTCGCCATGTTTTTTTACAAATGGCATCTATGTAAAAAAGTATGGTGGTGCCCATGTCCGATGTTCTCCTACCGTTCCCCTTCAGTAGTTTATAACAATGTAATATGACAAAAACGTTAGCCACAGCAACGCGTGACCGGGTCAGCTAGTATACTTAATAAATAATTACAGGTTAAATGTTGAAAAGCTACCCTTACAGACAAACGTTTTCGTTACACTTTTCAAATATTTAAAAAGGAAATGGTTTTCCACGCTAACAATAATAAGATTAAGTTGGAATCTTTGAGACATATGTATGGCGCTATGATTTTTTTTTTAATTTTTTAATAAGTCTGCCACCTGAGGAGCAGCATAGCGGGAAAAATTCCTTCTTAGACCACATGTTAAAGTAGTAAAAAGAAGGTAAGCAAATACTTTTCCGAAGTTTACAATTTAATGGTGCTTACCCTGGGGTGAACTTGTGAGAATTTGAGTGAAGTTATCGCTTAAGGGTAAACAAACCAGCGTGTTTAATTACACAACTTTTTGTAGATAAACTTTAGAAACGCTTCCAATTGCATGTATGCATGAGAACAAGTTAGTAAGAAAATCTGTTAATGATTCCAAAGCCGACAAACAAAACTCGTGTAATATAATGTATAAACACACATATAAATTAAATGAAAAATGCTTTGCCTTCTTGTTTAAAAACCAACCTCAGAAGTGCACGTAATTACACCCCTGAAGAGATGAAAGCTCAAGTAAGTCTACAGCTTCATTTAAATATTTATTAATCAATTAATTATTATTATAATCCCAAAATTTAACAACTATTTATGTTTATGTTTTTTGCGACAACTTATCTTAAGATTTTATAATACTGTGTTGTATAACTCTAACTGCTGATCGGCTTTGCGTGATTTAAACTTAGCGCATAGAGGAAATTTATTTTTCACATTCTCGGAGCACAATTCGAAATAGATGCAGAATACTATGGCAGCACTTGTCAGTACCGATCCCACAATTAGCAAAGACCATTTGGCTATTGTTATTAAATTCAAACGGTGCACATGCTTATCTATCGAATCCTTAAAATCATCGAGTAGATGGTACGACTAAAAGAATAAACAAAATAGTAAATGTACCCGAAGAAAAGCACTTTTGAGTATTGTTAATTAAATAACTCTAAGAAATTTTAATTTCGTTATTTTTGAAAACAATTTTAGTCAATTTCTTTTACAGACATCACAATTGAATTTTATGTAATTCCCACCGTTTCTATCCATCCTAAAGGAATCACACAATCGGAAACGTTCTCTAAATAGAAAAAATCCTTTATTTGCTTCACTCTTTGATTAAACTGTATTCTAACAGTTGCATTCATAGTTACCCCAGACACCTAAAATAATTTGATACAGACTAATGAATTTATATTGCCCGCGGTATTGTTGCTCTTATTAAATATTTACGTACTTACCGTTTCAATATTAATAAAAGAAGAATGTAAATTAGATTCAGGTTTTAAACCTTCGACTGGATTTAAAAGATTTTTATCGGCGAGGTAGAAATGTGGTAGCGACAGCCACATAGACGTTCTAATACATTGTCTAATTTCCATGATTCCATAGGGGGGACATGCAGCTTTTAGTGAATTATTATTTACACTTTCATCGGCGCAATAACAGTCGGTGTTATCAAATGAAAAACTTTTGTTGTTCAACAAAAACTGCTGAATCGTATCGGAAATTTTGTTTTCTTGAACAAAATGTAGTGGTCTGAAAAATAGGGGACAGGTTATCTTAATGTTATTATCAAGACAATTTTGTTGAAATATTTAGTATAAAAAGATTTGATTTACTTGAGCCTTATTTGATAAAAATTCGTGTAAATAAATTGAAAAACACTAATTTCACTAATTTTTTTTTGTATTGTTACAAAAATAAAAACCATAACAATTGTATTGTCAAATTTTGGCTTCATTGGGTGGTAAGCTACCTTCAAGCCAGTAATGGTGGAGGGCGTGCAGTCCTTCCGGACAACGCCGCAAGGTAGGGTGGAAGGCCCTTTTCAGCCTCCTTTCAGGAATCGTGGGAATAGGTGGGTAGTGATTCAGGTGAGAAAGATGAGACGCACGAAATGAAGACAGAAGAGAATGAAAGATTATCTGTGAAATATTACTACTCCAACATTTGCCTAAGTGATCCAAGCAAACCACAGAAAAACTTGGATCAAGGCAGACGGACCCGGAATCGAACCGGCGTTCTCCCGAATGCTAAGCAATGGTCTAAACCTGTAGGTCATGCCGCTCGGTCCATGTAAACCAAATACAGTCTAGTAAAGTTTCTTTAGAAGACCTATGTAAAGACCAATGATAGGGTAAGTAAAAAATTGAGTACACTTTTCACATTTTGGGTGATCCTAAACATGATGTTACCAATTTCTATTTGTAGATCATCATCATCCACGAATATTTTTTCGTTCTAATAAGGTAATAAGTGCAAGAATAAGACGGCTGTGTCATTCTCGTAAGAGAATTCTGGAAAATACTCGGTTTCTCTTCGTTTCAACTCATTCATTACTTCAGCCAATTGATAAAAGCGGTAGTTACTCTAATAAAATCATTGATATTGACAATCGAAAAATTCTTTATAGTTTCGAATTAAACCCACTCGTTTTCGTTTTTGCCAGTGTAACAATAGCAATAACTCGATCCATTTAGTTCGTATAGATTTGTTATTACCCTTAGACCCTTAGATAAAACTAAATGTGAACAAAACTAATACGTACGTATACATGTACATATCTTTATTAATCGAAATCGTACGGTATTGTTCTGTCTAATTAGTTACAGAGTTTGTGAGGGCATAATTTTATAGCATAACGTGAGACTCTGACTTTACAAACTTTAAATTCAACTCCTTAATTTTTAGTGTTTTCAGGTAGTTATATCCTTAACTGAAAACCAAAACGTTACACAAAAACATTGTTATAATTTTTTGACCACCAGCCTGGCGGAAAAAATTACAAAAATGATTTCGCGAATATGAACGTCACGGTTGGCTCGAGCTTAGGACAATCTAGAAGTCCAACACTGTTTTCAGGATCTAGGGTCGTATATCGTTAATAATGAGGAGAACGTTGGTTTCTAAGTTGTCCATCATATATGGTCTATTGGCATAGACCAGCGACTTCGCATATTCCCACAGTGGTGTCAGGCCGCGAGATTGTAGAGGCAAATTTACTGGTCCATTACGTTAGATTATGCGTTTGTGGAGTACTTTTTGCAATAACTCTTTTACATTAATGTCATTTGGTTGGGGAACGAGCAACTGACTATTCTTGCCGGCATCATTTCTAAAGAAATATGGATCAATGATTCCACCAGCCCATAAAGCACACCATACGGTAACCTCTGTGGGTGTAAAGATGTGTTAAAAAGGCTCCAAACAGTTACAGATGTTTCAGGATTGAGGTAATATAAAGTGAAGAAGTTTTCGGACTCATGACTCTATGATAATGCCGATAATGATTTTTCCAGCTTATTATTGTATGGAAATCAAAAGTTTCTTAGTATTTTGTAGATACTTGTCTCATTTACGTTGAGAAACCTTGCTCGTTCTCCTTATAAGTTATAATTCTTCGCCTGAATCCTTAATAATGTAACTGAATAAATAAATACTAATAAAGAAGCAAGTATATTATGTTTTTCTTTTTAATAATTGTCCTGTGAATGAGACCTTCGTCGGATCTAATGACTGGCATACGAGAATTAATTGTAAAAGGTTTCGTTTTTACGTTTTTAAAGATCAATAAAGATTATTTTTCTATTTAAAGCATGCGCATGAGCCTGTAATTGGTAAGTATAAACCAGTCTTTAAATAAAAAACGAATATGCAATGCAACTAAAAGTGGTGATATAATTAGAGACAGCTGTAACTACCACCTCTCGATAAACAATTTTTTCTCTAGATGCTTAAGAAGACATTCAGTGGCTACGAAGCAAGTTTATTAATAAGTAGACGGTTGAAATACCAAAGCTCAGAGGGTTTTCTGTAGTATCCTTCCAACTGCAACGGTAAACCGCTTAAGTCAAATTGTTTATTAGTATCACTTATCAATTAATTTATGTAATAACTACTGAGTCAGTTAGGACGGAAGGAGTAGTAAGGATACAAAGCACAGGATAACGCAGAGTCGAGTCGCTTTCAATAAAAAGAAGTCACTTCTATGCTCGCGAACGGTTAATTTAGAAATTCGAAAAAGATTGTTAAAGGTGGGCGGTGGTCGAAGCAGAAAAAGAACCGTTCGGAATGTGCTGTTACATGCGAATGATGAGGATACCGTGAATAGAGAAGGTTGAAAATGAAGAGATATTAGAAAGAATAGGAAAACAGAGGACTCTATGGAAGTCAATAAGAAATAGGCGAGATAAGTTGGTAGGAGGACACCTTCTCAGGCATGGAGGTCTAGTCGGAGACATATTAGAGGGAGAAACGGAAGTTAAGAGGTGTAGAGGTAGACCTAGATTAAATTACTGTTCGCAAATAATTAACCCCCTTATGATGATGAATAACTACTGACCTGCAAATTTCTGGTATATAAATATCAACATGGTCTTGTATGTTAGTTAAGGGTGAAAAAAAGAAACCATCAGAACCCTTTACTACATCACATTCGCCCTTCCATATGTCAAGGGTATTTTTGTGGTTTATTGTCTTCAACTGGCCCCTATTCAGTAAATTATTTACTCCACGATACATTTCGAAGGGGCCCGCTTCACTTTCGTTTACCTAATAATAATTACAACAAATAATTGTTTTTTATTAGGTAATTATTTTTTTTTAAGTTATACTTCTTTAAGCGAGTTAATTAAAGTAAATTTTGAGCATACATACATGACGATTTTACTTACAAACAATGAAACTACAAAGTTTTTACTATTATTAGGAGCGTGTCTTAAATTTCCTAACGAATCGGGCTCAATATGGCGACAAACAGAATCTAAAATTCGCAAAATGTTATTGTTTGTATCTATTTTGTAAACTTCTTAACAACTTACCAGCTACTTCGCTTTCACAATTAATTACAATGCCATCAAAAAAGACTTCTCTGACAGATTTTTGTAAAAATGCATCCTTCATGCCAGGAAAAAGATAAGGAAAAACTTGCGTCAGTATAGACAATAAATCGGGAAAAATTAGATACAATTCCATAGCTGATGACTAAAATTTTCACTCGTTTTAAAATCAACAATCTGATTCCTCAAATTAATTTTACTTAAATATAAAATAAATAAACAACGAATTAAAGAAAGGGATTAAGTTCTGGATTTTTTAACCTTTCAAAATTCTAAAAATCCCACGAACTCTTTTTGAATAGATTATAAGAAACGAAAAGGAAGGAATTTAAAAACAATTTTTAATAGGAATAGTTGAACTCTGGATAATTAGACATAACAGGCTGATCATGGATCCCTGACATTTACGATATGGACCGAAGGTTAAGAAACCTCATGCTAAATAAACTTTTATCTACTCATTCACCAAATCAATTCTTTGAGTTTGGCATTTACTAGTACCAGAAGTTCCGTATTGAAAATAGTAAAGATGTCTGCTTCTTCCAAGTTTCCTGATTCAGTTTTGTTAAAGTAATAAGTTTTCCTTTCGTAATAAATAACACTGTCTGTCAACGGTTTTTCTTCGACTTTGATATGATCTCTGACGAGACTAAAAATCAATTCGAATTAATGTATAACAAAAAAAAAGAAAAGTAATCAATAAATTGTTTATTTAGCCATTGCTTTAGGACAGTGTATTAATAATACTTACTCGTATACGTAAGGACCAATTTCTTTAAGAACTGGCTTTCTACCATCCTTCACTTCACTGGGATTGGTTATATTGAACACGTAAATTTTAAATTTAAAATTGTGAGACTTTGTACTCCACATGTTAAAGGAATGAGACCCTTTTGTAATGAATGCCTCCTAGTACAGTCAATTTGTTTAAATAAATTAACACAATTTGTAAACTCTTCACTTCTTATGACAATCATTGTTATACCTAAGAATCGATGGAATTTCGAAAATGCTCAAATTAGAGGCATATTAGAGGTCAAATGTTATGTCAAATAATCCTAATTAACCTAATCTAACCTAACCATAACCCAACCTTCAAAGGGTGCATAAACTTGAAAAATGAAACCTTAAAAAGCGATTTATTCATTTTGTTCACATTGCTGTGTTGTGCAGCTTGAAAGGCGTAGCAATTTGAACAAGTTTAGAAGATGAACTATTTATGTATGACTGGTCATTCCACAGTAAGCCAGCATTACAATTTCTTATTTTATTTACCGTTAAAAATTTAATTTTGGACTACTTTATAAATTATACATCATATTAAATTCAAAATAAAATTTATGGTTACTTTCTGACAAGTTAGAATTAATTGTTTTTTATTTTCAAGGCATTTGTAGTGCTCTCTGATTCCAGTATTAAAAGATCTACCTGCTTGACCAATGTAGCATTTGATATTAGTTATTAACTTATTTCAGTTTATGTTTATTTTCAATGTTATGACATACCTGTGCAATTAAACGGTGTACATATTCCGGTATGGCAAACCAACTAATATGGAATGTAACAAAGAATAAAATTGCACCTGAAACAGCAGCCAAATATGGCACATGAGGATTTACTTTCATGTTTTCGGAATTTTGAACTGATGTTTGACATGAAAAAAAGTGTGCAAAATAACGAAATCATGCCTTATCACGTCAAGTTTGCGTAACAATACTATTAATAGTAAATATGTGCGGTGTTCACATTGTACCGATAACAATAAAGAAAAATAAACTGAAAACTTAAGAACAATCATAATTAACTGTGTAATTAAGTGCATATTCTTACCGCCTAGTACGATAATCAAATAATATGCTAGCAATTAATAAGAGCAGCTTAGTGACTTGTTAAAGGATAGCAAAATGTCATAATGTCATAATACAAGAAGATTAGCCATCCATTTTGAGATATAAAGATACGAATGAAGGCGAAAAGTACGTCCCAACTAAGTTTTCTTGACGTCATCAAACAACGAAATTAGGAAACGTATTAATAATAAATTAAATTAAAAAATTGAAATTGAATTGGTAATATAATTAGTCAAGGCGAAAAATAATTCTCTTTAATAAAGGTCAGACTTATTTTAAAAAATGATTAGATATAGTAGCTTTTATGAAAACATTTGAGAAGTTAGTCACTTTTAAATAAAACAAAACTGTTTAAAATCGAATGATTAAGGATCAAATTCACAACAAATAAGTAACATTTACAAAACCCTATTCGCTTTTCATAAAGTTAATTGATTGTGTATCGCACTCATTGTGAAACATGATGAACTAGTAACTACCAACGATGTAATTAATTATTAAATAAAACGACATGTATTTTCTTAAATATTGTCGTAACTGCAACAACTTTCTAGAATAATTTATTTAGCAATTACATAGCAATAAATTAAGAAGTAATATGTTCGAATGTCTCATTAGGAGGAAGCAAATTGATAACATGTAAAAAATGTATTACAATTAATAACAGAAAGCAATTTTATGAGCAAAAACTTCTAATTAGTATAATTTAAGTTGATATAGATACACAGGATCAAGTGCAAGCATGATTCTCATTATTAACAAGAGCATACATTTTTTTCATAGATTGATGAAAAATTTTGCAATACTTCCCACGGAAGTTTACTTCCCTTAATCTACAAATCGGCTTTATTCGACATGGTTTAATTAGACATAGGTAATAAACCAAAAAACTTATATTTATAGTCTAATAGGTATTATTATATACATACAATGTATTAAAATTATTTCCCATGAACAAATGAACGCAAAGAAAATCTATTTAGTGTAAGTGTTATCTTAAATAAAATTGACTGATGAATTTAGAATTCCCGCTGTAGAATTAAAATATTGTAAATAAAACAAATTATATGGGAAGGAAGTGGTTTAAATAGTTACAAACAATAAATAACAAACATAAAAACAATCTGGAGTCTATGAGAGAGACTGTTAAAATTGTAAAACACTATTGGCAGCTTTCGTTCGACATACAGATATAGTAGTAGATACATAGTATTCTCATAGCTCATAACTGTTTCAAATTTACGCCTTATTGGAGTACGATAATTGTGACATATCAAGGGATGAATGAAAAAATTGTAAAGGCTTCTTAAAATACGATGGCAACTTTTTTCGTTCAAAAATTGCAAAAACTGAGAAAACTATACAAACTTACAGTTAGGGTAGATGCAGTTTGCACTCGAATTTGTTGTTTTTAATAATAGTAATAATAAGGGAACTTCGTCTAAACGTTTTGAGCGTAACGTAAAACTTGTACGAACGTGATATAACGCATATCTATGTCACCAATTCGAAACCCTATTTCTTGGAAGTCGCCCTTGTAGGCTGGGAACAACCGGCAAACCGCTATCCAGGGTATTATAAAAGAGATATAACACCGAAAGCCGAAAAGATGATGCCAAGAATGAATACAAATAAATAAACATAACATCCTAAAATAATTCCCGACTGTGTTTTTACAATCACGACCACATACATATACCCTAATTTGCCGGAATTTAAAAAAAGACGGGATGAATTTTTGATGAATTACATTCTGAAAAGCATCCCTTTGTCTCTTTTCTAAACGCTTTTTGTTTTCAGACAGAAAATAATCTACATAAACTTCCCTTAATTCAGTTCCAGGGGGTGGATAAGAGAAATTTTAGTAGATATTGTGAGAAAATCGAATCAGAAAAAATAACTGCATTCATTTTTACAACAAAAACGAAACCGCATGTAAAAAATACCAATCAAGCTTCAACGCTGTTTGTTTAGTTTGAAATGTTAACTATAGTTCGTTCGTTGAAAATTGGCATAGTCCGCAATAAAACTGTGGCATTTACTTTTTTATTTCAAATTACCGACTATACTAGAGCGGTTGCTGATAGAACGCCCACGACAGACGTTATAGCAGAATATCGTCAACATAGAAAAGAGATGTCAGGTAGGAATTGCAGCGGACACTAGTAAAGAAAAAGGAATAACATTACACCAACTAATGCAGAGATGCAGACAAGAAGAATTTGAGCGTGTTGCCAATATCGAACTATAAAGAATGTTCAACATTCTCAGGAATTTAGGAAAGCAAAGACGCTTGTTTAAAGATATAATTCCAACCAGGCAGTTATAAAGCCGACCCTGACTTTATTCGTACCTAATCAACCTCTAACCGCTGCACGGCTTACTATCATTCGCTTACTATTCGTTTCAAGAAGTTAGAGATATGCCCCTTCCCTTTATTAGGATGCACCGTAGCATAATTCCAAATTCAATCATATTTGTCTGCGGAGCTCATTTCTCCACCGATCATCGAGCGAGAACTAGACAAAAGTGTACAGTACCATTTGCAAAATTATTTAAACTGCCTCGTTAAAATTTTAGAATATGCTTTATTTAAAAGCATATTTAGCCAAAAATAATAACAAGTGAATTAACTTAACGTTCTACACACCTATAAAACTTTTGCTTTGTTTTCTATTGTTAACTTATATACATTTTTGTTTTATGAAATTGCTAAACATTTTCGTCTAGTACTCTACAGTTCTAGCCGATCTCCTAAGACCGCCCATCGAGAGCTCTGCTCGTTCAAGCTTGTTCCAACTATTTCTGTCTTGCTCACGCCTAGTGTGTATTCTTTCTATCGTCGCGTATATTTCTTCAAGGTCACAATTCTAACAAATTGAAATAGACTGTATCTCTTTTCACTTTATCTGTACCACTTATGAAGTATTTCTTAACTTAACAAGGGCGAGTGCAAAACGCAGCAAATGATTACAGTCCCTAGTGGTAACAAAAAACATACATCCATTCTCACAGACAATTGCGGAGTTTGCCAATTTTGATTATCCCAACTATATCTAATCTATAAACAAGTCTGTCTCTGGAAAACGGGAAACGCAGCTTAATAGAGAACTCACTATAGAGACTACAGGATTTTCTAATTAATCTAAGCAATATCACTTGAATCTATACAGTTTTCGTTTTCATACGAGTTGTTTTATTATTCATTTAGGAATTATTTTTACTGTTAGTTTAAATATTGTTCCAAACAACTTTATCCCCAGATTAGGGTAGGTAGGGAGTATGTCCACCTCCGATAAAATGTAAATGGTACGCTTGCTTTTAAAAATAGCAAATAAAAGAAAAGAATAGTTCTAGAAACTAAAAATAAAAAACAACCTCAAGAATTTACATAAATTAATGAGTGTGTGGTGAATAGTTCTTATAAGCGATTAGTAAATCATCTTAAATACCTATGGATGTAATAATACGTTCTTCTAACTCAACATAAAATTAATATCTGCTGAAATATTATTAGCAAAATGACTATAAATAACCACTTAAAGAGAAAACCACAGAATGCACTTACCACTTACCTACATGGAAAACTATTTGAATGACTTTAATTATAAGGAAACGAGTTACATAACTTGTAATGGGAAAAACATTGTCTCTTTTTATACAACAATTTCTGAGTTGTTTGTTTCGTCAATACTAAAACTGATTAATTCTATTTTATTAATACGGGAAATAGAGACTACCTACCAAAAACAGGTAACCCTTAAATAACTAATAATTTTTTTCTAGGCGTTTTGTTTCGTCTTTCGTTTGTTTATTTTTCAGGGAGAATCTGTAACAGGCTTTATTACTCGAGAGACCATAATTTTCTGTGCCGAACGCCTTTAAAAACGTTGTTCTTCGGCAAGATAACATTGTAACCAAAGATTTATGACTGTCTGTAAGTCGTCTATTTATTCAATTATTAAAACGGCGCTTAATATTCTCCCAACTCGTATTACTTCCGTTGGTTGGATGCATTTATACGCCGTGTTTTTCTATTAAATTGCCGCAGTTATGGAAATTTATGGGGCTAGATGAAGCGTGGCGACCGTGTACAAACTGAAGTATGTGACCGACTAAAATAAAAGAGTAATTAAGGGTAGGTAGGTACTTTTAACAAACGAATTATAAATTGACACCAAGTTACCATCATTTCTAGTAAATGTAAGGCTCAATCTACAAGAAGACTGCCAAGAACTAAACAACTACAAATTCCTGCTGGAGTTAAGTTAATTTACTAATAAATTTTCAAAAACGAGCTCACATCTAACCCCATGCTATGCTCTAAAAAATTTCAAAAAGATCCAAGCAAATCAAGTTATTTTATTTCCATTTTTACTGATGAGCAGTCTTAGTTTTGCTCTTACATTTTCACAAACCGCAATACTGTCGTTACCCTAACAAGAGCAATACCAAACCGAACGAACAAGACCAACACTAAAACCAAGACCGAACGAACAAGACCAAGACTAAAATCAAAACCGAACGAACAAGACCAAAAGTAAAATCAAGACCGAATATGCAAGACCAAGACGAAATGCTCAAGACTAAACGGAAAATTATTACTTCCGATGGATTTATGAGTTAAACTATTTGGAGTAACTTTAATATATTCTTTTCTTGGAATAAAAAATTTTTAATATTTGAAATTTTCAATTTGCTTTAGTAGATCCCTAGATAAAAATTTTCAGTCTCTCAGAGTCTTTCAGAGTCTTTCAGCGTCTCTGAGAGCGTCTTTCACAGTCTCTTAGTTATTGCCTAGGTGTTTTTATGGATCTCTCACAGTCTCTGTATCAGAGACTCGAACGATAAAATTGTTAATTCAGAGATGCGAGTCTCTCACAGAGAGACTGAATCAATAAAACTGAAAAATTGAGAGACTCTAGTCTCTCGTAGAAAGACTGGGATCTCTGAAATATGTTGAACATGACAACCTCGCATATATGACATAAAATTTCAGCATTTAACAAAATTTTTATAGTGTCAGTAAATGAAATAGTTTGTGCTTAGAAGAATTATTTAAAAAAACGTAAGTATCAGATTATATGAATAAGAATAAGATTTAACACTCAATACCAACGCCCACACTGAGACTATATCAGTAAGACCAAGGCTAGATGTACTTGAAAAAGACCAGAATTAAGACTGGGACAGTCTTGGTCTTGCTCACTATCGATTTTAGAGTTGTTTATGTGACAGATTCTAGTTCAGCTGCAAATAGCTACTCTCTTGATTCTTTTGTACCTGTTTACGTAAAAAGGTAAAAAAATTCTGGAATATTTAAAAATCTTGACGTATTGAGACAAATTCTGGGACTGTCTGAAAAATAACTATTTTCGTTTGTGCTCTATTGATTCTATCTGAATCTGAATCTAACATTTTGATACAGAAAATTAAAACTTTATCCAAAAATGACAAATAAATCGATACCAAGATTGTATAGGTTTTGATCAGAATTCGTTGGCTTGAGTTATACCTACGGGAGAGATGTCTCAAAAGTTTACCATTATTTTACTACACATTCAGGTGTAGTTACGTGGGCAGACGTTTTATTACATTGTAGGTACACATAAACACGTGTATAATTTGTTTTATGAAAGAAACCATTGACGGCAGCACAGGTTCAAAACCTACATTATGTATGTAATGGAATGGAAAGCCGGCGTATGAAAATTTCGGTGATTACCTTGTCAACCTTGATCTTGGTGACATTTTTATGACCATTCTTTTAACTGTGTGAACTGGCGGCAAGACTTCATACACCAAGTAAAATTGTTGTCTGCAAATACTGAATGTATTTAAGCAGGACTGACTTGAACAAAATACCTTGATATTACAATATTGTAATATTATTTCTTATTTTTCATTTTGGGTAGGTACTTTTATGAATTTCATAACATGAACATAAAGCGTTGCAGTCCGTTCACCTTAATAGTTATAAACTACAAAGATGGAACGTTAAAATGAAATAAATTACACATAATCACCCAAAATTGAATATTTAAATAGGGAAAACTCTGAACTCTCCGGTAAATATTCTTGGATTCACTCCAAAGGTTGGAAGATTTATTGAGTCAGTTTTATTGGTCTCTAGATTATAACATATAACAATTTCTTTAATACAGCCCGAAAAGGCTGTCCAACCATCCAGATTTGCACCGCAACTCGTCAATCAAAATTAGTACTTAGCGAACGTTAAAGAAAACACGAGAGTGCTAGAATTGCCGAAGTCAAAATTTCGGATTATAAGTACAGTGGAATTCATTTATTATGACTCCGCCTATATTGACCAACCGCTTAATATGAAGTGATTGCAGTATTAAATTTGGTTGTTATATTAAATTCCCTATAGGAAAGTTTGTATATAATGACTCCGTTTAAAATGACATATCGTTTATTATGACTGATTCTCAAGAAATCATATCCGGCTATAGTGACTCAAATGAATAATAATATTTTCGCTCATTTTTCTGTCCCTTCTTATGTATATTGATATTACAATTCATCGTTCTTTTTCTTTTTCTGTTAATAAATATATAGAATTTGTAGTTTTTCTCTCTATTAAACTAAATAACTAACCAAAATAGAAAGTTGTTTATTTTCTAAGACTATGCTTTGTATAACGCCCGCTTAGTATGACGTGTTTGTCATTTCCCTTCGATGCCATTATAAGCGAATTCTACTGTATATGTAAAATTAATAGGTCTAAAGATTTAAAGTTGGGTACATAAATTTCAGGATATTATTGTACATAAATATAAAAGATATAGCGACACTTAAAGTTCATTAATTTCGATATTTGCAAATACTACGTGAGGTCAGTTTAATGCCGGAAATATAATNAGATAAAAAAAAAAAAAAATAATACACCCAATCAAATACTGTAACCATAAAAGAAAAACTAATTCTTCGTATACGCTTCGCTTCGCCAGCGTACAGAATCTAATAAACACGTCAAGAATTATCTTTACGTATTCCGCTAACAATAAATATAAAATGTCGTTGCAACTAGAGAGCTAAATCACTTTTTGTGCTTTGGTTTAGTTGTATAGTTACCGACAATACGTGAGAGTATGTAGTTTATCGCGAAAACGAAATGGCACAACAACAACAACAACGAAGCACAGTATTGCGCGGTGGTCCCACCAATGAATGCTGCATTCAGCAAAGTCTGCTATTCTTTTGTGTATGTCCCAGCCAATTCGAATACATCGCTACTTTCAATTCCGTCTAGGCGTTTCTGAAAACAATTTTGATTTCAAAACAGCCTTACAGCAATTAAACAATACGCTCTTGGACGAAGTGAGTAGTACAACTTGAAACAAATAGATTAAGGATGTATGTGCAATCAATAGTTATCTGATCATTTTTAATTCCTAATTGGATAGCAATTGAGGGTGATACATATGAAATACAGTTTTTTAATGAGAAAATGAGAAACACCTCTTGGTTCAGCTTGAGGGTCTGATAGGTAAGGAAAATCGAGAACATTTCTTTGTATGCATACTTCTGTATAATATTTCATACGATTTCTTTTAATGGAGGTACAATCGGAGACAAGAGTACATAAAATCAGAAATTTGTGATTAATTAGATTTTGCAGCATATCATGAGCTAAATAAAAAGTATACGGTTTGAGAGAAAATTTGGAATTTGACCAAAAACGTTGAATAAATTAAGAAATAACGAATAATATGGAAAATTTTTAACTGACTTTTTGCAGTGAATATGCCTTGATTGCAACTTCGAAACAAATAAATATTTAGTTTCATTCTCTATTAATAATGAGCGTAAAACTTTTTAATATGTT